>NC_056546.1:21642868-21945738 GCF_910596095.1 Thunnus maccoyii | reverse complement strand
GCGATTTGAGGGGAGATCAACTGAACTTTACCCTCTCTCAGAGGAAGGGAAGAGAAACAGAGACGCTCCTGCTGCCAGAATCTGTGAGGCTCAAATGAATTTAGAATTAGACAAAGTGAGGCTGTATGGTCAAACATTACTGTCCTGCAGGTCGCTCATTTATTCACGTTTCATCTTAATCCACCACTTACATTTGGCCAATTATCTCTTATTGACTTGAGTCAGTGAAAGCACATGTGCGTACAGCTTGTGCAAACTGTCAAGGCTATGGTTTCTGCTGAGTTGTGACTATAAGGGCTGTGCTGTGTTAGCCTTGCGCTGACATGTCATCATCATGGACTCCATGACCACTTTGCCAGGTTTCTTGGAATCGCTGGGAACATGACTATTTTCCCTGGCAGTGAGCCACGTTAAACAGATCAGTCACAGAGTGTGTTTTGTAATTGAATCAAATAAACAGGATAAGCGGGCCAGTAAACAGTGGAAGGAGGGCAGGGCGTCGCAGGAGATCGCAGGCGTCTCAGGTGCTGCTCCTCCCACGTTGTCGAGGCAGAAAGTTTGTTTAGGTCAGCCTCCCCGCTGTCTGCTCCCCTGTGCACATGTATACTGTAATGTACACAAGCTGAACAAGCAGCACAGTGTTACACTTTCATACACACATGTGCTGATTTAAGCAGCAGTGAAATACTTGGAAATACAGTACATGTTGTGTAAAAAGTACAGCACTATTCTGATTATTTATATATAAATATCTGTGAATGTGTTACTTCAGGGAATAATTTTAAAACCAGAGAGACAAGAATGCCTTTTAAATTGTGGCAGTTACATCAATAAAAATGTGTAAGAGAAGAATAATGTGTAAACCTGATATAAATTACCCTAACTTTAATTTTTTCCATATTTTTTCACACTTGTGCTTTGAATTATGTCACAGATTTTTTGTGTGACGTATGATCGCTAGTTCTGAACATAGACGCTGTTCACACCTGGCATCAACATGCGTTTACAGTGATCCGATCACAAGTTGACTGCTCTTAGTACATCAGTTCACACCTGGCATTAGAATGTATCTCCACATGCATCTCGAGTAACCACTTGTGATGAGTGTGTTCCCCGTTCTATATGCAAATAAACATGTCTATCATTTCCATTTGCAAAGACCGAATGCGGTGCAGAGGAGAGCAAAACTCAGGAGAGGCTCAGCAGTCAGACATTTCTCGGTTAGGAGGGGCTTAGATTGTCACTAAAATGAGAATAGCTGATCCACCTTAAAGGTCAGTCCATTAAAGTGAAGCCCCAAAGTTAGCAACAATGGGTTAACCTAACCTGACCAGGCTAGATTAACCCGTTTTTCAAACCCGTTTTTTTCAAATTAGTATGTTCTTCCGCTTACGCAGAGGATGTCAGTGAAGTAGGCGGTCCTTCAACATGACCCAGAACACATTTGTGAGTGTACAGTCACAGTTTACAGCAGTGGTTTCGTTAGGCCTGGGCATCCAAGGCTACAGTCCCCGAATGTTTTATGAATAGCTCTGGATCTCAATTTTTTTTTTTTTTTTTTATGAAAACAAAAATAATAAAGAAATAGCCCAAAATCTATTAATTTGTCATTCCCATCATGCATTAAAGCCCTTGAAAATAATATATCGTTGATCAAAAACGCAAGTATATTTTGGGTCCTCTGTGCATCATTGAAGCAGCAGATCTACTTCACACTAGGCCTACTTGGCACACATGTATTTTGTGTGAATGAGTAAGAGAGAGAAGGAGAGAGAGAATGCTGGTTACAGGGCTTGTCATTGTTGGCATCTGGTGGTAGCTAGCTAGCTAATTCACTAAGGCAAGACTTGAAGGCTATGGATATAAGAAGCTTTTTCAAAAAGAAAAAGAGCAGTTCCCAGGCATAACATTACAAATGACTATAGCATGTAAATTATCATAATGCCTGGCCAGCTACCAAGACACACCAGTGTGCGACGGAACACAGTTTGAGAACCACTGGTCTAGCTAGCCTGCACTCATTGTGATATTAATGTGGAACATGGGCTAAGCATAGAAAAAAATTGGGATGACCATTAAATTTTGGTTGGTATATGCTGATTGCATCCTTTTTATGACCAGGACAGGAGAGAAGAGAAGAGAACAGGAGTAGAAAGCAGAGGAGATGAGGAGTGCAACAGACAGATGAGACACCAAAAGCTGCTGGAGAGGTAAAGAAGAGGAAAGTATCAGATTGACAGATAAGACACAAAGTTAACACAGTTTGTCACAGTTTAATTTGTCACAGTTCAAAAGGACCCCTTGTCACAAAATAGAAGCAGAAGCTATGAGATCAGTCTGGTCAATTTCCAAAACTGAACAAAGCATTGGCAACATACAATCTAGCATATGACTGCTTCATCAACGTCAAGGCTCTTATTTTTTCTCAGGGTTTTACTCCTGCTGCTGAAAATAAAAATAATAACGAAGTTGAATGAGAGCTCAGATTGTACTCATTCTGTTTATTTTGATTTCAAGTTGTGAAAGCCAGCCTACGCAGCTGACCGGAACCCTTACTCTAAAATAACTTGAAAATGATGCAATAATTGGGTGAAAATCTTAAGATTTCTGGGCTGAGCTAAGCCCCCAATTTTTCAAGATCCTAACAACACCTCTGGTTTACAGTAGGTGCTAATATTTGTCCATATTGTAGTTTAGTTTGGCTCATTTCAGTTGTTTTCAGTTGGTAATGATGATATCATATCATCATTAGCTGCCCATTTTCAGATTCCTGTTTACAGTTTATCCCATAAACAACTTTTAAAAGGACTGTCAAGGTGGATGTTGAGCTCCACTTGAGCTAATTACAGTATATTCTGCTCCAAGTTATAGACAGTTCTTTGAAATATTTGGCAAATATTTTAAATGCAACTACTGATAGTTTGAGTCAAGTCTAATCCCTGTTAGACTTGAATATGGAGCTCCTTACTGTTGTTTCTGAGGTGCCAGCTGCTGAAGAGTATTTAATATGAGGTTGGAGAAGTGAAGAGAAGTGAAATCCTGTGATCCTACTGGACATGAATGGAAGGGGTCAGAGGTCATGATCCAGCCAGAGGGCACAGAGGAGGTCACCTTTTGATTTGTGGATAAATACATGATGCCATTGTGCCCTGGGCTTTATCCAGGCAGGACTTCAATCTGCAGCCGTCCCTCCCCCTCTGTGATCAGTCGGCCTGGGCTGTTGTGACTGGGCCAGTCTGAGAGATAGACCATGATGAGAGTCAAGGCTGAAAGCCAGGCTCTGTGACTGCAGGGCCAGGCCAGGCCATGGATGACGCAGGCCCAGGGAAACAGAGAGCACTGTGGACAGCCTTGGCCCCGGCCCTGGGGCCCCCACCAGCCCCTCCTGTGCCTCCGAGCACTTCCTGCCTCTGTCATTCTACCAGCAAATCCAATCCATGATCAAAGGCCAAGGAGAAAAAAGGGAAAGAGAAGAGAGAGGAGACAGAGAAGTGAAAAGGGCGAGGGAGATTGACGTGCGTGTTGGGGGGAAAAGGGAGAAAACAACAAACCGCTCTTTATCTGACAGGGGAGGCAGCTGCTCGGGCTGGGGCACCTGTGTGCCTGCTGCCTCCCAGGCCGACGCCAAACTCCGCCCAAGTGCCCACTGGTGCCAGACCCATGAAAGGTTGCCGTGGCAACACCCCCGGCCCATAGTCTGAAATAAACAACCTTTCAACCTCATCTGAGGACTGTAACCTTTAGATAATCTGTGGCCAGGCTGGCACAGTCGACATGACTAATTACCCCCTCTGCCAGGTTCACATTGTACCTGTTTTATGTGTAAATACCTGTTTGTGGAAAGTGGATTTCATCAAATTAGATGTGCACAAATTCAGAAGGCAAAGGAGTAAACCCACCTGTTCCTGTGCCTGCCCGAGGCAATGCAGAAATCCTGCAGGACTCAAACAGGACCATTGTTTCAGGGCAATTACCCAGGCCAGATTAAAAATCAACTATCATTGAGCAGATGTCTGGGCTCTTTCTCCCAGCACGGGGGCGAAATCTTATTACATCTCACCAGGCTTGGTAAGGACAGTGGAACCCTTTCCTTAGGATTGGATATGTCCTCTCTGTTTAGAGTCTACACTTACACACACACACACACACACAAACACACACACACACACGGACACACACATGCACACACACACGCTCACCGGTGTAAAGGACAAGGCTAGTGCTTCTAAGCAGAAGTGACATCCCATTCATTTGAGCTGGTCAGGGTCTGATGTCCCCCATCTTATCTTACAAGGCTTAGTGCTGTGAAATGACATTGGCATGGCTCCAGAAAAGACCACTGCAGTGGCTAGCATCCCTGAAGCTGGCTCACCCTGCATCGCACACACACACACGGTGACGCTCAACTGTCTGCAGTTTAATACTGTGTTATGGTTAAATGCTGCCATTCAGTATCATTTCACAGCTGTTAATGTTCCGAAGCGGTCACTGTCTGTCATTGCTAAAAATACCCCCGACAAGAGCTCACTAATTGATGTCAAATGTGAAGCTGAACTTGTCAAGTAATATGAGCTGATTGCTTCATAGATTGGTGCTATGAAATTGGACAAGTACACTTCAAATGTTAACTTGATAAGGTCTGCACCTTGAATATTCTGTAAAACAAGCTGGGCTCACTTGTTTGATTTTTTTTTCCTCCCGAAAATCCTGAATCTAATTTGCCTGAAAATGTTCTCTGGTTTGTTTTCTCAACTCTTGTTATTAGTGGTCACTTGCCGGCAATGATGCAGCAGGATCAGGAGACGGTTGCCATGGTAAACACACTTGCAGGAGTAAGAATGTTTTGTGTGCAGGACTTGTGACATAATTGCCTTCATTAATTTTCTTGTTAGGAACAATAAAAGATATGCAAATATAAACAAACAGACACACAGTCATAAACACACACATATGTACAGTATGTGAGCATGATGTACACACTTACTGCATGTATCTAGGCTATACTGTATATCCACTGCTTGTGTGTGGAACAGCTGGGTGACTGTGAAGCAAAGAATGACCAAAACAAGCAGAAACAGACGACATTTTAACAATATGTTGTGTGTTCAATCATCACACTGGTATCACACCTTGCTCTTTGACTGAAGGTAACAAATGAAATCCTGTCAGCGTGGCCGTGCTTTAGCCTGCTATTCTTGTCAGTAGTGTCATTCGTCCGACTTGTCCGCGTCTATTCTTTTGAAGGTTTTACTCTTTCATCCCCCTTCATTTAATCTCGCTCGTCATGACAGCGGTGCTCCTGTCCCTGTGTTTCCATGCAGGGCGGGTTCACAGGAACGAGTGGAGTGTGGGAGGCTGGATGATTGATACCGGCGGGCCAACAGCTCTGCTACAGTACGGAGCAGTGAGCATGCAGGCGCCGCAAGATGATAGAGGTGGCATATGATAAACGAATAGGTGATGAAACAAGGCCTTTGAAGGGAAACTATTTCTGTTCCCTACCTCAAGAGTTCATTATTTAGTCTTTTTGTGTTTCCACTGAGGGCAAAAACAATCTTCAAATGGTGTGGAACCCACAGGAACAAGTGGGTTTTCTCATTTGGTCCTTTACCACTAACGTTTTTACAAACTTAGAGTAAAAGCTCCGGAAAGATGCTCAAACAAAAACAACAAACCCAGTTTTACTAATTTGAACATCACTGACAACACTGTTTGACTTTATTCACATTAATTCGTTGCTTCATCACATCCTCTTGATTGCTGAATAAATCTGCCTGGGCATTGCTTGTGCTCTGCTCTGCTCTGCTCTGCGTAGTCCATTAATATTCCAATCATCTCCTGTATCAGATAAAGGGGGAGAGACAGACTCCTCTTCATCTCTCAAAACACCAGCTGTGCAGAGCCGTGAGACATCCACACATGCACACAGAGCTGTAAACAGAGCACTGCAGACACATTAATAGATTCATACATGCAGGCAAACTTATATAATTGAGGAGTCTTACAGGCAGTGGCATCAATTTTGCATGCTGTTCATCCTGCATGATTCACAACGTGCACAGACTCTTGTTCTTTCCTTAGAGGGGCTCACCAATTTCAAATCCAGGCACCTGCACACTATTGGAAAAGAGAAAAAAGTGGGGAGGAAGTGAACGCCTACACGGGTAGATATCACCTCCTGCAGTCAGGTGGGTGTTGATATGCTGCTGGCACCCCCAACAGTCCCTCCTTTCATATCCTACTCATCTCCCCCATCTTCCTGCCAACCCTTCATTTCTCAGAGCCTTTCTGTCACTCATGCTCCACACTATCCTTGTGTTTTCCCCCCTCAAACGTGAGGACTGCAGTGAAGCAGTAGTTTTGCCCTGTGCCCCTGGGCTTTGCTGGTTCCCCGCTCCTCTAAAGCGATTAGTCACTCAGGCATCAAGTGGACCAAGAGTCTGGAAGCTTCTGATAGAGGACCGCTCGCAGCCCGGGTGACAAACTCAAGGACGTTTTAGTGTTTTTGTTGGTGTTTGTTGCAGTTGTTTATGTGGAAGGCTACATGAGAGAGTCCAGCTCCTGGGGGCCGAGTCGAGGCAGTGAGCCATGGTAATTACATGCCACTCGTCACAGTGCTTTCTCTCTCTGCCCTGACCATCGCAAGCAAAAAGCTAACAGCTTGTGTGTTATCTTCATCATGATTCACCCATCATTTCACATGGACACAGCACTCTCCTGTCTCCCTGCACACAAACACTCACCCCGTGCTCTTGCACGAATTCACCCACTGCACAGCTATATTTGCACGGATGTGGCCTTGTCAGTCTCACAAATGTCGGGCTCCATTTTCGCTCTGAAATTCTGATTTTCTGCACTCCAGTGCCTTGTTTAGTTATATTTAGGATCAGCTAGACGGATCTGAAATATAAACCCGACAGAATGCATCTTAACACACACTGGGTAAATTGGCAAGGTTGCTGAGCAATACAGTGGGTTACCCAGTTTCCCAGGAAACAACAAAATCCAATTAAAGGAGCCCGTGAACCATAGCAACATGTGGTAAACACAGCATGGCACCGCCGTGAGATTGTTATTCAATCATCAGAAGTAAAACAAACAATTACTGGAGAATGACCCTAATGTAGGAAAAAATTAGAATTTATGCATGAGGAAGCGTGGGTAGGGACTGGAAGTGATTCATCCCTCATACACGTCAGCAAGAGCTCCTTATTCACAAGAATAATGATAATACTGATGAGACAAGCATTGTGGGGAATTTATTATTTTGCTGTCTAAATGTCTTTCATGTTCAGGACAAAGCATTTCCAGTGGTTTTGCATTTCAAAGAGAATCTGTGGTATTGTTGTTATTAGGATTGATGGAGGTATGTTACCAATGCTAATTAACCAATGCTAATTGTGTGATTGAATAAATTAAAATCAGATGGGCGGCTCCTTAAAGTTGATTAATCTTTCATAATGCCTAATCTATTTCTGCTCTATTATATTCTATTTTAAATGTTAAGGAGATGGTAACATCTGGGGAAGGACCGCTGGCTGTACTGTAGGTGGATGGCAGATGCTCCAGCGGTGACTGAGTAAAACATAAACACGGATAATTAGCTTAAGGAATTCATACAACCCCACCTCTTATATTACACCCTCAATATAGATAATGTAAACAGGCGGATGTGTATTCTCGTCACACACTGTGGTGGTGACCAAGAATCCATATGAATAGGATTCATTGTGATTTTATGGAAGAATCACATTTCAAAGCTGGCTCACTCTCTCAGTTGCCATGGCAACAATCTAACAGAGCTAGGGTTAGATGAATGGATGGGTAGGCGGACAGACTAATGCAGGGAACATTTATCTATACTGCAGAATATGGTACCACATCATTTTGACCCCATATATTTAAAATTTACAAGGTGTAAATGGTTCATGACACACTATAATGTGGTTGTAAGTAAATATGAGGATATTTTAAGATGAGATTATTTCTTTTTTAGACATTTTTTAGGGTTTATTAAAGTGTTTCTCATGAAGCATCCAAAACTGATGATTGTGTGATTACAATTACAGTGGTGTGTGTTATAAACCATTTATTGATATATTATATACTGTTTTAAAATGCTTAAGTATTAAAATAAAATGTTACTCAGATGGTTTATGGTTTTTACAGTATTTTCTTGCATTCTAATTGAATTAGCTGGATATCAACATATATGCAGACACAGAGGCAATAGGGGGAAAAGGTTAAACAGGGAAAAATCAGAAAGGTTAAATATCATTGAACCAAAGCTAAAAATCTCGTGGAACTGCTGCACACTCATCACGTAATGACGGCTTTTACATATTTTCTCTTTTTTTGGCAGATAGCATCGCTAGTGAGTTAGCAGCCAGATGGCCTGTGTGCATCTACAGCTGACTCACAGTAGGTAGCAGAGGCTTTGCTCTCCACTACAGGCTGTTAATCATGCTATTCTGAGCAGCAGTCAGGCGTTTCTCCCTTTCCCCTGATTTACAGCGTTTAGCAGAGTGGCAGGGAGATGATTAAATCTTGTGTTGCAGAAATGTGCACAGAGAGAAAGAGGTTGCCTGTGTGCAGCTGATGCGGGATGTGATTGAGTCGTCCTTGTGATTGGGACCAAGCCTCCCCTTCACTCGACCACCCCCACCTCTCGTCATGAGCACAGTTGTGGCCTGTAACCATGGCGACAGCTGGTCTTGTTACCTGCTTAGAGGGGGAAGGACTGGAGCTCGTGACTTCGAGCTTGGGTTACTAGCCACGTTGGATGAAGAGAGGTTGCATGGGGGGAAGGGGGACTTCACACAAAGACTATACTGTTCTCTGCACGTCCATTCACTGCTGGAGCAGCCAGTGAGGGAAACAAGATCAATAGCATGAAGTAGTTGATTAGAGTAACTCAATATTACAACTTAAGTTTCCAGAGATGCTTTTAGAGCAGGATCTCTCTGTCTGTCTCTCATGCGAGAATACACAAGCATACTGAATCATTGCTACGCTCCACACACCATCAATGAATTCTATGGGAATCCTACAGACACATATTTACTTTATCCTCACATAGCTCACACTGAAAGAGAGCAACGGAGTTTAATGTGCTCCCCCCAGAGATCTGAAGCAGTTTTCATTAAATGTACACACAGAAATTACTATATGTCATAGCCGTCACAAAAAACAAAACAAAAAAAACATCTGTGATTTGCTTTGGTGTAAGTTTTCTCTCATTAGGCTCACTAATTTGTCACTCATCCTTTTGTAGATCCACAGTATGTACCTCGCCCCAGCTAGTCTGACTTTAAGGCCCCCTTCAGTCTTTATTTACACATTAACTTATTATTGAGAGGCTGCTTTACACAGAGAAGTAATTAATTTTTGACTAATGATGTGCCAGTTGCTTGACAACAGCAATTACATCTTAATGAGTGAAAGTGTCAAATGATTGAGATGCAGCTGGATTGGTGCTAAATAGCTTTTAAGCCCTCAGAAAAGCCAATCGTGACAACATGTGCTGGCTTATATACATTTTCATCTTCAAACATATGTGTGATTTATGTGGGGGCACTGGAGTCTGTGCTCAGTGAGTTATGCATTTTATAAATGATTGAAGAGCGATATTTAAAACCTGAAGCCTTTAGGAGAGCAGGTAGGGTAAAATCTTTAAAGATATTTCAGTGGTTTTTATATGTGCCAGCTCTGAGCCTGTCGGAGGCTCACCTTTGTGTTTTCTGTGTGGTTTACTCTCAGCAGAGTGCGTTGAAGTCAACACTAAAACTGTACATTCACTCAGTGCCGAGCAGCTGCGCAAATGGCCTCAGGTTTTCCCTAGAAACAGGCCAACGCATTCCAGAGATGCATCAATGGGATTTGTTGTTATGATGGAGCGAGGCTGGCAGTGGCCAGATTTGGAAGGACTGTTGCCATGGAGACCACTCGAAGGGCCAAAAGCAGCTGTAGACAGTCAGCTGATGCCCTTTGGGTAAATCCTTTCAAATATGATTTGCTTACTTCTTTATTTATTTATTTCTCTCTCAGCTCAGAGAAAGCCCCTCACGACACACAGACAAATTGCCTCCGCCATTTTGTATCCAGTGAGGGCATGCAGTTGGAAAGCAACATGCCCTCACTGGTGAGTAATATATAAAAATGTATTGAAATTCCAAATGACAGAACATCACTATAGAGGTGAAACTCTATTAAAACTAAACACTAAATTAGTCGATTAATCAATTAGTCAACCAAGAAAGTTAATCAGCAACCGTCTATTTCTAGCAAAAAGGCCAAACTTTTGCCAGTGCAGCTTTATAAAGATGAGTATTTTCAGCTTTTCACTGTTTTATATCATTATAAAATGAATATCTTTTGGTTTTGCAGTGTGGATCAAACAAAACAACACATTGGAAGATGTGACCTTGGGCTCTTCCAAACTGTGATGGGCATGTTCACAATTTTCTGACATTTTATAGAAACATAAAATAATGAAAACAATCAGTTGGACTCTTCTTGCTCCTGGAAAAAGAGGCCTTCTGTTTCCAAGCTGATTTCCTTGTGTTACACTCCATGTTAATGTATTCAGCATGTGAGTCACATGTTGCATGTGTTTTACGTGCCGTCTCCAGAATAGGCCAATGTCTGTGTGAGGGGTGGTGAATTGGACCTGTTTGAACGGATAATACGGCCCAGCATGTCAAAGAGGACAATGTGATCTTTTCTGGTCCGGAAGCAGCGTGTGTAACACTATCTGCAGCTTAAATGGAGTGAGACAAAGAGTCAGGGGATCGTCATGTATCACTACCGCCACTATCCTGCAGGAGACAACAGTGGGTGGATGTCATTGCTCAGTTTCCAGTTGCTGTTTTGTGCAAGTCATCATGAATGATTTTCTTATGCCGTGTGATCTGAGCTCGCCTGATTATTAGAGAATATCACGCTACAACCGAGATAAGGCCGATGTTATGCAGCCTTAGCGTTTCTTTTAAAGACTAGTCAGTCATAGCTAGAACAGCCTCCAGCATGGTTTCAGCACTCGCGTCATTACTGCAGGTGATTCTAATAAACAAAATCTTGCCGAGCTTGTTTGAATGTTGACTCAAGTAATCCTCGCTTGCTTATAGGTGATGAAATTCAGGTCAGTGAAGGTGAGATACATTATCTGCCAACATAAGTGTGCACTCTTCAAACAGCCGGGGGAAGAGGCGTGTCTGTGTGAGACTTTTGTGATTTTATGTCTTTTAGATTGAAATAAAGGTTAACGGCATGCTTAGAGCAATGTTTCATTTCCTGATTAAATATCCAAAAATTCAAAATGTGTGGCCACTGCATGGCCTGAAAAAACAACATTCTGGAGGTCTGACGTTCTAACCTGACAACAGCGAAAGGTTGAGGTGGGCGTGGGTTCATATGTGCATGATGGCGTTTGTTTGCACTGCAACTAATCCGGCTTGCCTTACCTCGCTCTACCAGTAATCGTGGGAAAGAATGCAGCTCCTCTACTGTACTTGTTTTCCTTTGTGTCAGAGGTGTGGCTGGGTCTTTATGTGCAGCGCTGCCACCGCTTCTCATGACAACCCTGGCTTCCAGGTGTCACCTTTCCAGATGATCATGTTGATACTGTAATGGGGAAAGACTCCAAACAAACTGGAGCTGCAGTGACCTCATTTGCCTCGGGAGGTTCACAGCATACAGCCGTGGTTTCACTTTACATTCATCACTGTGCTCCGAAACGGTAATTAGTGTGAAAGATGACTCAAACGGAGCCGGTCCAGCTTCTCTCTCGGTAATAGAAATGATTAGGATCTTATTGCTAAAACCTTATTACAAGTCATTATTTAATGATTTTGTTTTTTCCACTGTGCCCAACGTGAAACAATCAAACTTAGTCCATGAAATTGATGCATGTCAACTGCGCTTTTACAGCCATTTCCTGCATTTCAGTTGGTGCATATATAAATATGTCACAAAGAATGAATTGCTAAACATCCCCTTTGAAGAGCTTGACCCCGAAATTCAAATGGTGCTTTCGCAACTTGCTCTGCAGTTCTCCTCTGTACACATCAGCAAAAGGCCCCAGAAGAGTAAAATGCTGACCACTTGGCTGAGGTTTGGTAGGCCTCCACCACATTTGGGCCCATTTAAAGCAATGTTTCCCAGCCGTCAGCAGCTGCTTTCCATCTAGTGGCATTTTCCTTGTCTACCCCCTCTACCACCACCACCACCACTATCCCCTCTTTCTTCACGTCAAACTTGGCAGGCAAGTTTACACTCTGATTTTCAAAGCCGCCCTGTTCTCTGTCAAATGTTGCGTGGCAACATCAAACGCTCTGCCGGACAGAGCCTTCCTGGGATTCCAGCGTGGTGGGCGGATAATTGGAGGCAGGCCTCAGCGAATCTGGCAGATGTGTGATGAGTTTTTACTGGAGCGTTGTTTTTTCGGAGGGGGAGTGTATTCGTATGTGTGTATGTGTGTGTTGGGGGGTGAGAGACCGGTTTTAGAGGGAAAACATAAGGGTTTTCTTTGTTGCCGTCCCCTGCTCCCTCCCTAAAGCTGGCCACAGGGGCGTCTTGTTGGCCCTGTGGCCAAGTAAGGGCTGAGTGTGGCAGTAAACATCGCATACAGACACGATATCTGAACCCAACATGTGGAATTTGATGTCTTAGGTCTGACTCACAAAGCCTTTAAGCCTCCAAACATTTCCACATGTCCTGTCCTTCTTTTTCACTGTTTCACTTTTTTCTGGAAGCTGCCTTTTTTTTGCTGTTACTTTTGCAAGAAACACCCAGATAATTACTGAGCACTCTTGTCTGGGGGTTGACCACAAGTTTGGATGAAGGTCAGTGCAGTTGCTGTCAAACATATAGTGATTACAAAGACGCTCAGGAATTCCCCCTTTTCCCTCCGCCCTCTCACCCCACTGTAAAAGCAGGAATGCTGGACTTGGATTCTTAGTTTTCCTGTCCATCCATCATTGAGCAAGCATAACAGGGGCCTAGACCAGTTCCTCCCGAGCTAAGGGTGGGCTTCCACTGAGAGTGCAAGAGGCCAGGGCTCAGTGGAAGAGGGAAGAGAGGACGGGGGGGTGTTGGGCTCGGGAAATTGTTAGACAGAGAGGGAAATGGACAAAGGGAAAAAAAGACAGGCAGACACAGTTCCAAGAAAAAAAAGAATGAAACACAGCCCTCCCATGTTTTTGTTAAGTCCCCTGGGCTCATGCAGACAGTATTAAGTTTAATTTTTTTTTCTTTTTACACAGGAAGGCAGTGCAGATGTTCCTCAGAGCAGCCCTGCGGTTTCCCTGTTTTCCTTTTGCTAGTCTGTTCCCGGCTCTCCAGCGTTGCCAAGGCGCTCCCTTACTCGGTGCTGGCGTTTTTGTTTTTCCTGAGAGTGGGGCTCCAACAGGAGGGTCATCTCCAGGCCAGCTCCAAATGAGAAATAGTTGGCCGGCTGCCCTGGCGGCCGCTCAAATCCGCCCTTTTGAAAAGATTACTGTGCTGCTGCTGCCGCCGCCTCCTGTGGGGCATGCCAGATCTGCTGAGGGGAGAGGAATGTGCAGGAGGGCTGGAGGAGGGAGGGAGCACCGGGGGGGCCACATTTCATTCGACCTCTTTCAGAAAGTTTTTCTCATTACTTTTCTTCTCCCTCTCCTCCTCAAATGTTTCAATTTCTACTGCACAGAACAGGCTGTGGACTGTTCCCAAATAAAACCTGACAGGGTTTTTCCACCCAGCCAAGAGCTGTGTGACACAGTCCAGTTCAGCTGCCTCCCTCCCATGGTTGTCTTTTGGCTGCTTGTTTTTGTTTCTTAGGGACTAGTGATGAATGATCGATTGATAGCGTTAAGGCCCACTGTGGGACTGCCGCAGGCTATCTCTGCTAAGCTGCTTTGCCTGATAGGCTGCTGACTGTGGAGACTCCAAAGCTGGAGCAATAAAAGTTGATTTGTGGGGGCATTGTGAGAAGCCCCAGACACTTAAGAGAGGTGTGCATGTCTCCTCTGGCCTGTCACAATCAATACTACCTCACCACCGCTGGGCCTCTCTGTCTCCACCGTGTTTACACTTAAATAATGCATCACACTCTCACACAAATACAGGTAACACTTTAAAATAAGGGTATTAATCATATACTTAAGTAATGCTTACCTAATGCATGAATCATGGTGATTTAATGCATGAATTAATGCAGGATGTATCATGAATTTCTGTTGCTCACCATTAACAAATGATTAAATGATAAGGCACCATGACTGTATGTGATTAGTTCATCAGTTGGTACCTGCTAGATGATTTTGGTTTTAGTGCATCCTTCTCTATCATGCTACACTCCACTGCTTCCAACAACAACACAAATGCAATAAAAAAAAAAACAACAACTCATGTTCCACCCACTATGTTGTAAATGTGTCAAAAATACCACAGTGAGCAACAGGAATTCATGATACATCCTTCATTAAATCATCATGAGTGATGTATTAGTTAAGCATTACTTAAGTAGATGTTTTGTAACCTTATTATAAAGTGTTACCCAAATACTTTCCATTCACACTAGGATGGGGAACATTAGCCATGGCCATGTGGAACAACAATGAAACACAGCCTCTGCACCCTCTTTCTTTTTATACAACCAGCAGATAGAGCATTTTCTCCCTCTTGAGTGCTTCTGCGAGGCATCATTTTAGTGCTGCCTGACCTAATTGAACAACCTCAACATCCAATCTTTTCAGGCTCAGATTACACACCCGCCTAGTTTCAGCTCGGATTAACCTCTGAAAAGAACTCTATAACAATTAGTGGAACAATGAAGATAAAAGGCCTTGCCTGAGCGAGGTTGTCTGAACCTGACATATTTTGCCCCTCTTAATAGTATGCCCTGAGGGGGCACATGCTTCCATGTTGTATTTATGAAAACGCTTACCAGAGTATATAAAATAGTATGTTAACAAGGCGTTTAGTAAAAGGAAACATTTCTCATCTATCATATATTACTGTTTAGAGATCATGTTACTGGAGACTTTGATAAATGCTGAGTAATTACATCACTGCCTCACTATAAGAATGTTGGAGCCTCCCTGAGGATCATTAACTGCTGACGGATTTGGAGTGATGAGGCCTTGGTGGGTGGTCCTTATCTGAGAGTCAGGAAACAGGGCCAGACCCATAAACACCCCGCTCACCACAGAGGAAGCCCCTGTGTATGGAGACCACACCCCAAGTTGCTGTAAACCTTGCATGTGCCCAAAATAAAAGAAAAAGAAATCACTTAAAGCTACGTCCAAATCTCAGACTCTCACAGCACTCATGGGAGCAGCTGAGGCAGAGACGGCCAAAACTGCAGAGAAAACAACAACCCAGCCTGGTTTAATTTGCAAGACTGGTCTGTTCCAGTAAACATCAGCCCGCATGCAGGCAGAGTATTGCTATCAGTGTGTCTGCTCCACGCTGACACTATAAGAATAGCAGTGTGTGTTCCTGAGTCACATCATCTGCTTAGCAACACGCACGCTGGCGAGAGCAGGACAGAGCAACGTGATTGGGAGAGACCAGGACCCTCAGGACACCGAGCACTAATTGCAAAGCTGTTTTTCTCCTCCGTTTTTT
Organism: Thunnus maccoyii; assembly: GCF_910596095.1. Lineage (NCBI taxonomy): Eukaryota > Metazoa > Chordata > Actinopteri > Scombriformes > Scombridae > Thunnus > Thunnus maccoyii. The sequence goes on along the minus strand of NC_056546.1, from coordinate 21,930,132 downwards.
AACAGATGCAATACGCCAGCCACAGAAAAGAGGTTGCATAACAGGATTTTACAGCAGATACCCCTCCTCCTCTGTGGCTCTCCCTCCATTTCCATCCTTTTATGCACTCCCCCCACCCTCTTCCTAGCAACTCCATCTCTTCCTCTCCATCCTCTCATAACAGCTGGAGCGGAGCCAGATGGTTCTGATGCTATTTTAAAGATTACATGCAGAGAAAAGAGTGAAATATTCTGCTATTTTTAGATGTTTTCACTGCAAAAAGAGGAAACCAGGGTAGAAAATGAATGCTTATATGTGTGTATTTGGGGCACAAAAGAAAAATCCTTTGTTAATTGCTTCAGAGGCAGTGTTGTTGACCTGACTTGAGTCTTTGGCAGTCATGACAAAGACCTCAGTGTGGCTAGTCTTTGTGCTGCAGAGCTGGAAGAGCGGTTTCCATATTGGGACAATATGTGCTCTGACCTCTGACCCTTCTCAGAGGCGGCGGATAGAGAGCACTCGGAGATTCGCTATTCAGAAAAGCATTCCAGGCTCAGGCACATCTACAAATAAGAGAAACAAAAAACATGTTGGCACAAGTAGACGACGCACACATGCAGACCAACTGTTACTTTTTCATTCGTCAACCCTGCGGGCCAAAAATTACACATGCAAGCATTTTGCTGTCAGACGGGGGCAGGGCAGACTTGGCTGGGGGAGCAGAGAATATTTGCAACACATACACACACAGACTGGTGATCTCACTCTGTAAGAGTAGGCGAACATGAAGTATTTGTTGCCAGAGGGCCAAATGAGTGTGTGTGTGGGACATCAGCATGAGGGGGTGGGATTTGTTTTGCTTTGTGGGAGATGGGAATTAGAATTAGACATAGCTGTTGTATGACTTTTTGTTCAGTACAGTTTCCACATCAGTCCTGGGTAAAACAAAGAAGAATTACACAATGTTAATGTTACTCAACCCTGATTACAGTTTTTCATGTGAACAAAAGGGAAAGGGATTGTACACTGTGCCTGGGTGTGTGTGTGTGTGTGTGTGTGTGTGTGTGTACATGTACACTGAATATACAAAATATAAAAGACATCTGCTTATGCACACTTATACAAAAAATCTGCTTCCCTAAATCTCATTGATTTAAAAAAAATCACCTCGTGAAAAGAGAAAGTGCCTCCTCTGTTTTGTACTCTCACTTTGTGCATGCATGCATGTTCATACAAGAGTGCATGTCCCTTATCAGAGGAACACACTCTTATGTACTCTTTACATGTTTGGATGACTACATCTGCCATCCACAATAACCCTCGAAGTGACGTCCAATAGGTTGAGTATGTTCTGATGTTTGTGTGCCTGGTTAGCGAGGGTGAGGGGAGGATAGTCCAGAAATAGAAATGTTTCATGAAAACATCAGAATAGAGAGTCATTTCACTGTAAAGGCTATTTTCACAATCGCCCTGAAGGAACCGAGGCTTGTCTGTTCCATTTGAGCTCCCTTTTTGCCCTAATTCACTTCTGCAACTCGAATGTATTTAACCCAATGTCAGCTCTGACTATCCTCGCTCTCGTTTCTAAGCCTTTTCTCCTGTCAGGTCATGTTTGTTACGAAAGAGTTGAGTTGGGCTTTTTTTTTTTTTTTTGTCTGGGAAATGCTGTTAACACCAGAGATCTGATGATGACTGAGTTACAGTATGTGAGGTAGCAATCATCCCCTCTCTGAATGCCAGTCAGGAGATGGGAGCACAGCCATGAGCAAATAAGGTGTGGCTCTCTTGAGATGACTTACAGAGGAAATTCATTTCCCTCACCAATCAGTCTCTGAGTCATTCTGTTTTTGATTCTAGCAGGATTTGTACCTATGCGGTGCTGACAGCAGCCCAGTCTCAGGGCCTATTTCTGGCAGGATACTCTGAAATAGACTTGTCAGGGCTCAGGGCACAACAGAGAATGTTTATGTAAGTGGTCAAAAGCAGGCAGCACATTTCGTCATGTTTAACGGTAGTCATGAATTCACCAACTGTAAAGCACAACATCACGCAACTATCCAATGTTGCCTCTACTTTTTATTTACTGAACAGCAAGATGAGGCATAGTGGGGCTTGGAGCTAAATGCTAACATCAATATGCTAACATGCTCCCAGTTGACAATACTGACTTGCTGATGTTTTGTAGGGCATTTACCATGTTTACCATCATCTTAGTGGAGAAAATTCAAAAATTTACCTGATGATGGGGCTAGATGAAATTATTAAGAAAAATGGTGAGATGGAAATGGAATGGAAATGTGTGGCTGATATGGTTCTTTCAAAAAAGTATAATTACCACTTTAAAATCCTTAAAATTGTATCTTCTCCTTCTCCCTCATTAAAATTCCATCTATAAATATGCAAATATATTTCATTTCAGAAGTTTAACTGCCAGACAAAAGATGTCTCCTACTTCACTGTAAAGTCCATTCTTAGTGTATAAGTTGAATACTGGACAAGGATTCGCTCCAAACTAGTTGTGATGTCACAAATCATGCTCATAGGTATGCACCTTTAACTCAGATTTTCAGTGAGCACAGAGAAGGTTTCCATTTTCAGCAGATGAATTTGAAAACAGCCTTCTAGTGTCAAACTCTGTACATACATCATTCTGCACAGTGAAGCTCAAACATCCAAGTGAAGTAATAATAAACCATAGACACATTTTTAAGTGGAGGGGGATTTTAAGGGACCACCAAAGCTATTACGGGCCATCCTGATGGGGAAGTGTGCATGCATGAAAATTCATGGCAATCCAGCCAATAGTTGTTGAAACAGTTCAGTCTGGTTCAAAGTAGCAGACCAACCAACAAACAGAGACTGCAATCCCTATAAAGCCTTGCTGCTAGCATGACTAAAAATATAAGTAAATCAGGGCATGTACTCATGCAATCAGGAAAATGTTCACGCTGCAATGTTGCAACACCAGTACAAGGCCACCATTATATATATGATGTCCCCATGTGACTTATTAAACATTATGGCATATACTGTGGCAAGTCAAGCGCAAAATTGAATCACATACAGTATTTCATAACATGAATGAACAGCAGCTACTGACAAACGCAACATTTCACACGCTGTTTTATTATTGCAGAGCCAGCCAGTAAATTCCACAGGGGTGTCTGCTGACCTAACATAATGCCCTTTTCATCATATACATATATTGAATATGTAAACTGTCTCACACCTACCATCTTCAGCATCTTCAATAATGTGAAAGCCATACACTGTGAGCTGTTAATCACTGGGATGTCGTCACTTGCACACAGATAGACAGGTACAATAACACAAATACGAGGCTCATCATATAAAGGCACTGTCTGTGACATTAAGCAGTTTTATGGATAATCGAATCCATTTCTTTCTTGTTTCAAGCTAGCAAAGACTAAGGCTAAGCTAATCCCCATGTCATGTCTGTGCTTTGTTCCCTAAAAATAACCATAATAGCATTTCGAAGAAAAAGGAGAGGCCTGATTGTAAAGTGGCAAATCCAGACCTGTCTCCCCTCACCATTTACCCACAAAACCTGCTAACCCAGGCTGGCTCCTGCCTGAACACTAGATCAATGCATTTCCAGATCAATAGTCTTATTAGAGCTGGAGTTGAGTGGTGAACAAAGCCGATTAGCTGCGTCTCCACAGCATGTCCCCTCAGGTTGAAGAGGAACACAGAAAAGGTCACCAGTCACAAGGTCATTGTGTCCTGTGGAGCTGCTGGTTGTACATACTGAGGCGGCCCTCAGCACATATGATTAATAGAATTAGACATTGATCAGAAGTCTCTGTGCTTGCTCTGATCCATGCAGAAATCCCATTGATTTTTAATCATGTTTAGCTCTCATTTGGAACAATGCTTGCACTGCTGCTAATGCAAATGTTTTAATAATCCTCCCAGATTTGTAGTTATAAAAACATGCTCAAAAAGACTTTCACATCTTGCTTTCTGTCAAAAATTTCCTGCCAGTGCTTTAAAGGTCAATGAGTGCAATAAGCCTTCATTTGAGACTATTTCTGCGGACGCCTGAAGCCAAGCAGTGAGGTGCGAGTTGATGGTGAGTCTGACAGTCAAAGAAGGTAATGTTCTCCAGTCAAAGACTACTACATGAATGGAGTCACAGCTGGGGTCATTTTTGTTACCTTTTTACTCAATACCATGTCTGAAAACTTGCCAAAAGACACTCAGGACTTTGTGAGTTCTGTCTCTTCAGGTGGTGTAAGACTGCATACATGGATGGAATGAAAGAGATGTATTCATGCCTTCAGGGTAATTTCGTGATCATGGGTACCTGGGGCCTTATAAATCTTTTCAGCAACTAATGGGCTTTCAATGACTAACATGGCCATTCACTGGTCTGTACATTGGATTATCTAACAGTTTTTTTTTCTTTCATTCAAACATTCTCATTGATAAGACTGCATTCGATATAAACTGAATGAAACATATGCTTTATAAATAGTTTGCAAGGTGATCAAAAGTCGGTGAACATTTGAAAAAAAGACAAGATAAACACTGTGGGTTTCCTGTGAAAACAGAGATGACTGTGTTTAATTGGAAAAGCAACTTTCCCGAGACCTTCGCATGTGTGACCGCCATCCTTAGACCAAAGATGAATGGGCTGCTCTCTCCATTTCCACAGAGATATAGGCCTTGTGTTACACTCCCCAACTTGTGAACAGAAGGCTCTCTGCACTATACTCTGTATCCTGAAACCCAGCACTAATAGGGGGAGTAGCACTGTCCTGGGCAGCTCTGACCCCCACACAAAGGCCACCTTTGACTGGGAGGCCCGTAATGAGTTGGAGGTGGGAGGGGAGCAGAGGCCAGGGGAATATCTGATGACTAAGAGGCTGCGAACGCCACTGTACGCGACTGTGTGATTAATGAATGCAGCATCATCACAGATTGGCCTTCACCCAACGCTCTGAGATCATCACCACCTCTCCCTCCTCTTAGCTTACAGTGTGGAGCATCCCAGATTAATCTAAAAAGGAAACGCATATTTTAACATATGGATAATTTCCTCCCACTGAGGCAAACTTGCTCGTCATTTGGGTAGTTTTTATAAAGTCAGAGAGGTGCGCTGTAGACTGTGGATATTGATCTGGAGCCTTATGTCTTGTGTGCTGGCTCAGGGTTTATTTGCAGCTGCGGTTACTGGAAATGGATCCCTGGAGCGATCTGGATTCAGCTGATCCAATTAAACGCTGTGAATAATTGATCTGACAGTGAAACCGAGCCCTGTCACATGGGAGCAGTGACATCATCTTTTAAGGGTGAAACTGTACTCCTGTGCAGACTGCCCCGGGTCGTTTGTTCCACAATCAGTCCACTGTATCTGATTACCGCCTGTGAAGGACACAAAGCAGACCATGAGGACAGACGGGGAGGTTACACCGGCATTATCACGCTCAGCAAGACTGACTGTACAAAGACAACAGACTCACTGATAGCCAGGGCCGGGAAACTCATGAGATTGTCACATGTTGCAGTCTGCCAACCTGAACCCACTACGCTGAGAGGAATAAAGTTCTGATTTCATCTGGTTATAATGTTGAAGCTGAAGTCATTTTTTTATAAAGGAAAACAAATCTTTCTTTGTTTCCACTCTCACAGTCCTTATTTGCCTCTCATTTAGGGAGCTGTGCTGCATTGCGTGCTACAAAGGCTATTCCTAAACAAGACCTCCATGTGAACCAGATGGACTCTGTGTGGGTCGATTATCTTCCTGGCCATGAAATAAGGTGCAAATAGGAGCCATCTTTGACCCTGGCCTTGGAGGAAGCTTAGATTGTAATATCTAATGAAACCCCTCCAGAGAGGTCTGCTCCTGCCGCTCGCCACCTTTTCATCTAGATCTGCACCACAAATGAGAAAAGGAGGCTGTTGAACATCCAACATCTTGTCTGAATTAGACTCGAACCCTTGGGCAGGAACGGGGGGAGGCCTGCTCTCTATGTCTCCCCTCGGTTTCTCACGGAGGGAGGAAAGGGTGTGGGGTCCTGCTTTCAGCTGACTCTCATTCTGCAAACATTTTGCTGGGTCGGCACTTCTAATATGGTCATAATGAACTCATGGGCCTGATGAAATCACCCAGAGTCTTTTTCACCACATGGCTACACAGTCATCATGTATCACTGTGTAATGCCCAGGTTTCTTAAGTGGTATTATTGCTCTCTGCCCGTGGAAAGTCTACAGACTCATCAACTTAGCCTGATTCAGAGAAACATGACACAGAAACAGGTGTTTGGTGGATTTTTCCAAATCCTCCACATACTGACTCTGGTACCTGTAGAAAAAAAACTGAATGTAAACTGAAGAATAAAAATTGTGAGAAATATTGAATCATTTATTGCTGCATGTTAGATGATAAGACCAATACCATTTTCATCTTGGCCTACCTTAGCATAACTGAAAGCAAAGGGAAACAACCTGCCTAGCTAAACAAAAACCCTGCCAGCAACTCTACACTCCAATGAACACATTGTATCTCATTTATTTTGTCCACCAAACAGAAATGTAAAAATGCCAATTTATAGTTGCATGTTCTAACTATTTTAACAGTTTATCGATCCAGCTAGTACCTCTGTGCAGCGTCTCCGCTAGCTGGCTGACAACAAGACTCCGGGACGTTACTGTGCCTGGCTGTTGTTAGCCAAGTGCATTGTCAAATAGACATTTTTACATTTCTGTGTATGTACAGATAAAATAATCAAGATAACATCTTTATTAGTGCACTTTGGAGGTGCTGGCATTTATTTTTTAAACTTTGGACAGAGGCTAGCTGTATTCCCTGCAAATGAAATCAATACCACTCTAATTTGTTTGTTCTTATGAAGCTAGAGCCAGCAGGCAATTAACTTAGCTCAGCACAGACTAGAAGCATAGCTAGCCTGGCTCTATCCAAACTTGAAAAATATGCCTATGGGCACCTCTAAAGCTTGCTAATTAACACAATGTATGTTTAATCCATACACAAAGAGAAATGTAGCTGTTTCCCCCCATTTTCATTCTTCATGCTACAAAGCTAAGTTAATCACCTCCTGGCTCCAGCTCTGTACTTTATGAACAGACATGAGTTGTCTCAATCTTCTTATCTAACTCTCTGAAAGACAGTGAATAAGTGTTGTTGTGTCAAAGTGTGTCCCCAACGATATGTGTTTCCCTTTATCTCAAACTGAACCAAACCATAGTCCTAACCCTGATCTTAACATCTAACCATAACCTGCCGCTAACCTAAATCAAGTCGTAATACTGCAGGCAGCACAACAGGCAACACTATTCGAAGGGACAATAAACCTTGGTACAAAAATATTTTTAGTTTCTTTAATGAATAAGCATTTCATGTCGAGCCTCTAACATTCATTATATGCAAATTCATGGCAGCAACAACAGCTAAAAAAGCTGCTTAATAAATACTACAGTAATGACTTGCTTTTAATATTTGTCTGGCCGTCGCCTCTCCAATATTATTTGCCAATCTATCTCAAAACTTGATTCATGTGTGCTTCTTTTTTCCCTTGTGGAGAGGGTTGGCATAAGCAAATATGGCCGTGCCCACACATTTCTCCATGGACCGGGTCAATGGAACTTCATGCAGGCAATGAGAGGACCCTGTCAGTTAATTAGTCGAGGGTGGTGACGGCTCCATCCATCACCTTACGTTTTCTTTCACCCTGAGACCAAGTCCAGTTGGAGTCTTTCCCTCATCTGTCAAACCCAGGGAACATTTCCAACTGCAAAGACCACCGATGAGTGTAGAACTGAGCCTTTTAAGGGGAATGAAATCTTTCGAGCAACACACTGACATGAGCTCGACCTCCCAGGAAAGGTCATGTGGTGTTACCATGGCAACAGGGAACACCACCGGTATGTTAAAAAGGTAGCCAGGAGGGGTGTGGGGGTTGGTAGGGGGGGTCGCAACTGAATCCATGGCTGCGGAATTCAGTGGGTGGGTGCGGATGCATGTTGAATATTAAAATATTCTCTCCAAATGAAGTCGGAGTAGTCGTGCCTCTATTCATTACACTACTCTGATGTTCCATAACCATTAACATCTGTTAAAGCCCAGTATGCACCACGACACATCCAGCTCTCTGGACAAGGAGGGTATTTTTAGACATGTACTCATTAGTGCTGAGAGATCATTTGTAACAAAGGACGGGGGGAGAAGGAGGCCAATAACACTGTGAAAGATGGTATCCATATTCAAATACCTGAGGAGCGAGTGGGTTTAACTGGTAGTGAAAAGAGCGAGGTGAGATGTGAGGGGCAGGCCAATCAAAGATTTTGAGGAGAACGATGCAATAAAATAGTCAGGGCAAGGTCACAGAAATTATACAGCACATTATGTATTATCTGAATGCTTCTAGCTCTGCTTCTAAAACATAGACAATGTGATCTATAACTAATTATACTTGCTTATAAAACTGGTATGTTCCTTGGACCAGGATCAGACCTATTGTTCTCGCTGGGGATCAACATTCCTCTGATAATTCAGCCATAATTCAAATGAGCTTGTCAGTTCTATTAACAGAGCGGCTATCATTCAGAACCATGCATGGTATCGATTAATGGACTCTCCTCATTGAGACCCGTTCAATTACTCCACTCTGAAATGATATATATCCTACAGTCAACATGTACCATATTTCCTGTTTTGGTCAAACAGTGGTGGTATTGAACTGTGGGAGTGTTATCTGTTTTTCTATAATGGGATTCTGATTTAATTTGCTGCAAGAGGGAAAGTGCCGTGTAATCCGTCTCTTTCTCCAGGTAGAGGTTAGATTGGATAAGAATATAGTGCCATTGTCTTACAAAGTGAGGACACAAACACAGATAGGGTGGTAGACTACCACTGCTACTTCCCTCCTTCTTCAGCTCTTACAGCGTGATTTAGCCTGATACAACAGTGCCCCCTGGAGGACCCACTGTAACCAGTCAAAGTATCTGTAAATATAAAACAACCAGGGGCTAATCCAGGTGTTTTTACAGACTATTATTCAGAATATGTTTCTGTAGTGTAATTAGCATGGTGCACTTACTTGAACATTTGTCTAATTACCAGATGCTTTACTGAATGCTAAATGTGTTAAAGTGACATATAACCAAGCCAAAAAAGAAAAGGAGCACAAAAGAGTTGGAAAAGCCATGAAATCAAAATATGCTTTTGCATGCCCCGGCCATGTCCCATCAGGCTGGCGCTGTCACTGGCTAAACAGGAAAACACAATAGAGTGATGGAGGCACTCATTTGCCAGTGCGGCCTTTGCTGCCACGCAATTAGTAGCAGAACAGTGGGTACACCAAATATCCAAGTGCCACTCCACAGGGAGGCCAACTTGGCCTGTGGCTCCAAATGGAGTTGGCCAATTTGGCCGGCAACTTCATTGGTGTGCGAGGCCAGTCATTGTCTTCCCAGGCAGCCGGCAGATGGGAGAGAAACGCGGCCAGGTGCTGAGAAGGACAGTCACTGATGGAGTGATAATATCATAATATCAGTATTACTATTTATTCATGATTGTAAATTACAACATCTGATGAGATCCAGCTGCAGTGTTATTGCTGTGCAGTGGACCGTGACAGCTTATGTTTTGTTACAGAATGTGTCATGTCTTTGTGAAGGTATGTTTCATCCTAATTTTACAATTTTGCAAATGAGGGTCCAGTTGTTTTACAAAAAAAATAAAAGAGTGACAACTGCGGTATTCTGCTAATGAGCCAATTGAATATGGTATAGTTTAGCATGCTCCTTCATTGCTGTGTGATAGACAGTCTTTGGGCAATTTTTTCGTTTTGTTCTTCAACAGATTCTCCATAACTAAGATACAATAATTAGGCAGTTAAATTTTTAAAGGGGTATTACAGCAATGTATTTCTGAACTTCCAACAAGCTGGGGGACACACAAACGACAGTATAAAGTCTTATGGTCAAAAACGATGTGGCTGAGGGCAAGATTTCCTCACTTTTAGCCTCAACTGCAGGCACAAAATATTGGATCCTACACTTCCAATAACATCAGTCACTAGTCTTTCACCCTCCATGTCTGGTTAACACCTACGTCTATCAAACTGTATCATCAGGTTGTAGCTCAGGCTTTGCAGTAAAAATCTGTCTCCAAACACTGACGTCATCAGGATGATTTTCTCAGACTTCAGAAAGCTACACCAGAGTCACAGTTTCCTTTTAAATTATCCATATTCTAATATGATATGTCTGATATTATCTGACATTAATAAGAATTTGCAGTACAGAAATGCCAAAGAATAATTTGATCACTGGCAAGTAATTTTTTTGAAGTTTTTTTGAACATACTGTATTTTGGTCACTTTATGCTACTTATATACTTTAATAATCCAAATTAAGGGAACAAAAGCAAACAATATTTTTGCTTATGTAATGTGTTTATGTTAAAAAATGTATATCGGATATCATTATCAGGTTTTCTTTAAACTCTCAAAAGCTGACATCCATATCAACTTCAAAAATCTAGTATCGGTCATCTAAGGTGAAATGAAACAACACAAAGTATGCCACTATCAAATGGAGCGAAGCATCAGTTTTTCACAGCTTCAGCCACCTAATGTACATCTGCCACCCACACCTTAAGAGCCTTGAGATTTTATAATGCACAGTGCTGTCATAAAAGCATAAGAGGAGAGGATGCTGAGTTGACATGCTAAAAGATACACCGGTCCTTAAAATGATACAAAGAAATGGATGCGATAACCAACAGGCTGCCATTGATAACAGCATCTCCCAGCCTTGAAAGAAGGTGCATGCATTTCCCCCTTGTACTGCTATATGTCATTCACTGGAAATAATGTACAGCACTCTTAGGGGTGGCATTATCTGTAATGTTCTCTGCAGAATGACATGCCTGTAATGACAAAGCACAGCATGCGCTCAGAGGGGAAAAACAGTTGATAGTGCTTACAGACCTCGATTGGAAAAAAAGAGAGAATGCAGACGACAGCATGGCGAGTGTGATTCAGACCACAGGGTGTTGATTTCTGGGAAAGTGGCTCAGAAGGCTGGAAGTTCAAAGACAGAAGGCCACATGGTGCACCGATTCCCCTATGAGGCTTCACACACAACAAGAAATCCATTTATGAGATGGCTCTCTGAGTGTAATGCCACTAATTTGGGTCTGATGAAGAACACAGAAGCCGAGTGCCAGCAACGGGGACTTTCAACCATCCCTAAAAGGATTTTTGAGAGTCCAGATGTGCCGTGCATTGAATTTGATTAAACTCTGTTCATCCCTACAGGGGCTTTTAAAAGGCTGTCTTATCAGGTTATATACAGTATATAGAGTTTTATAAACAGAGATGTTTGCAGTGATTGTACAGCCTCAGTGCACCAGCAGCATGAATACAAACTTTGAAGACAGCTAAATATTCATTACATAGACTATATATAATGTCAAAAGGAATCACTGACAATATATTAAGAATGAAAATGTGAAATACAGTTTCTTATCTGTTGACCTCACAAAGGATTCACTGATTTTGACCAGTATTGATTTTTTTTTGGAGGCACCAGATAAAATAGGCTTCTTTCCAATAAGGATCAATACAGGTGTCTGGAACAGCATCTTCTGTGAATGAGCTATGATCAGTCCCCAACCTCAGACTAATTCACAGACATTTTGCTTGAATTTATAAGAAAGATCCACAAAATGGGAAGATCAACTCCATTGCTGAGGATGAAAAAAAGATCTTTATGACAAAAAGAGGAGTATGTGCCTGTATGATGGTTTTGCATTCTCCATCCTCCACCTAATCTGGCTCTTTTATTCATGAATGCATAATATGTTGAAGCAAGGCACGATTGCTGCCCTCAACAGTCACAGAATTATTTGATATGAGACCCCCTTCCATGAAAAAAGGAAAATCCAGATAAAAAGATCAAAATGTAAGAATTAAAATATATATTAAATTTCTCTTTGAAAAGAACAACCTGCATGGATTGACCTTTCACTTAACGCGAACAAACCCACTCAGGCAGAAAAGAGGTTTAACAGCTCTCAAACACAAGACAGGCGGGCTGATTGTGGAGAAGGAGGCAGAGTGTGTCTGCTTTTAGAGGCTGTGTTGGCTCGAGTGAAGCCAAACTGGACACAAATCATCTGGAGCACCATCCAGAGGGGTGGGCGTGTGGGTGGGTGGGAAGGCAGAGCAGATAAAACGAATCCTAAAAAGCTCCTGGCAGCTGAATAAAACAGCCCCAAAGGCTGTCTGTCATGGCATGGTGTTCAAGCATTGGCCCCCTCTTTCTGTATCTGGCTTTGCTTATGTCCTGGTTTCACAGCGCTTTCATCTCCCTCCCTGCCTCTCCCCTAGGTGCCTGCGTAATTACTACTGACACAAAGAGGAAGAGGCAACCATGAATCTGCAAACATTACAAAAGTAATTAAATTCCTGTTGATTCACTCTATCTTTCAATTCATCTGCCAGTTTGGTGAGCTGGACTGTTTCTGTCTTATTTCTCTGCAACCAGAGTGCTTTGGGTTCCATTAATCACCACTTATCATTTAAATTACGCTCTGTAGCCACCTTGCTTGATTCTGCCAGTGTCTAATATTCTAATTTCTGATAAACACGTCAATATGTGGCTTTGAATAGCACATGGTATATGAATCATATCTCATAGCTTCAGTCTGCAGGTGCAGGTGTAGAAGGACACGCCTCCTTCTGAATCGTTTAAGAGCAAATAAAATCGTTACTTCACAGTCTCTTTGAGAAGTGCCTGTTGGCTGGTATTTACCACGGTTATAATATATTTATGACAGCAATGAGGAGGATGTTCGGCTGTCTCTGTCTTTGATTTGGAAGGATCTGTCTGGAAGTAAACAACATAAGCGTTGGTGGTTGCAGTGGGTACATATATTGTAACCTTTAGCTCCAACACCTGTCACAGATAAAGGCACAAACTTTGACACAGAGTGTGCAGTTTATATTTCTTTACAGAGAAACCTTTTTTTTGTCTCTTTCTTCTTTTTCCTTTCCATGTGCCTCCTGAGAAATCCACCCTAACATCATGATTGCATCACCTCACATGTCTTTCCTCTGGGCATGAAATTGGCACAACAGCTGGGCTGTCAGAAGGTGTCATTTTTGCAAAAGAAAACAGGGGAGTAACTGGCTGCAGGAGCTTTCAGAGGATCCTCCTGACACACTGCCGCCTCCCCTGCTGCTCTGCTATGAACTACTGAACTCCAGATGGGGCCGGCTCTTTGACTTATTAAAGATTTACCAGGTGAGTCTGCTGGCGTGCCCTTGACCTTCAGAGCTGCGAGGCGGGGCTGCGACTGCATGAAGACAGGGAGTGTGTGGGGATTTGAGGGGGCAGGAAGTTGACAAACGACTTTGCTGGCTTTGCCAGTCAACAGCGTTGGCAGGCTGTCAGCGGAGAGAATGCAATATCATTTGTAGTAAATTACCAGCCTACACAAAGTGACACAAGGCTCCGTAAGTCAAGTTGTTCCGACAGCTCCTTCAGCTGTCATATAGAACACACATCTGCCAAAAAACTGCACACACACTCAGACACATACCACGCTTTTACCCACATGTGCTAATGCAACCATAACAAAACAAAACACATGTGGCAACATGGTCAGATGAATTTTACATGAACTCCAACAGATGTCCCTAAATACAAGAAAGCCTACATAATTAAAATACTATTTGTTCAGGAGAAAAGTGGCGCTTCAGGTTCAATTTGACAGAATATTTCTTTCTGTAATAATAGCTGGGCAACTGAATTTAGATTAAAATTATGCAACATTTTAACATTAGCATATGCTGACTTGTAACATTTTATTTAATAAAGTGAAAACCTTTTGGGGTGGGAATGTTTAATGTCTTGAATCAGCTGTGCAGCAGCTGGAGCATCTTCCCTAGTTTCATGAAAATTACATCAGAATTTAAGATACATCAGAGTAATATTACATCCATTATGCACAAGTAAATCTCTTTTTTAGAATTGTATATAGCGTGACAGATTTGCAGATGAATGGAATCAACAAAACAAACCAAGACAGCAATGTGAGAAGGAGAGGAAGAAGCAGAGAAGCAGCCACTGCCAAAGTCTATCCAGCAGTGCTAAACAACAACAGATAACCAAAGAAATACCATGATGTGAAAATATTATTTTTTCTATCTGACAGGCCTCCTCTCAGGGGGCAGCAGGGTGGTATTTTTTGAGGAGTAAATATAAAAAGTGAGAATGAATGAATGATATCTGCACTGAATATTTGGTGGAGCAGTGTTCACCAAGTCTGTTGTCTCTGATTTACAGTTCATTTAATGTAGAGCAGTTGGGAGTTCTCATATGAAATGAGCTTTATGTAACTAGAGTACAAGAGCTTGGGGGAGGATGTACTGTAGGTGTTCTGGAGAGGCTCTGATCTCCTCTGCTGACTGGAGCTGAAGCAGGTGGCTCAGAGTGAACACAAGGCACACAGGTCGAACTTGATTGTCATGGCTTGAAAGGAAAAGTGAGAGCAGGTCTTTTTGTGCTGCATTCGACATCATCTCTGGGGGAAGAAAGTGCAGACTGAAACAGGTGAAAGATTCTCTGGTTTAACCCAGCATAATATACTGAATATACTGAGTCTAAAAATATTTGAATCACCCCAAAATACTCCCCATATCTTAGTTTTTTCTGAATGTAAACTCCTAAACCCTTTCCAACCCCTAAATTCCTAGAAAAAATACAGAAGACTTCAGACATCAGTAATGTCCCTTTTGACATATAGTTAAATGGCGTATACTGTAACTTTAATGGACCACAGCAGGGACTTTGCTTTTTTAACCATTTACGTGTCATATGTTACTCAGATTGTAAAGCTTCCTGTCACAAATTTGTGGTTTTGGGCAATACTATTTAAGTGAAATTGACTTGAGTTGACATGTCTGCTCCAATACCTATGAGTCTTAGGGTCTTGTGTCATAGAAATTACATTTATATTCTACAACTATGTTTTGCCAGCAACACTTTAGCAATATATAAATGCAAACTCTCAGAGACAAGGTATCATTTCTTGATTGTAAAGCTCCCGACACAATCTTGAGATTTGGACCATATGAATACATTTGACTTAACTTGACATGTCAGCATAAAGTTCTATCAAACTCATCTTATGTTCATGATGTAGCACAATGCAGACTTTAACTGCATTACCACACAATGATTATGAAGCTTTTAATAGTTAATGGATACCACACCTAGAAAGTAGGAGAAAGAGGCTTTTAAAATCTGAAACTACAGATTTGGAAAATGCAAGTTTTCACAAGTTGTAGCGAGTAGGTTAAAACATGCAAAATCACCGGTGTGACCCTTTAAACAACACTGGCAGTGCTCCTGAAGTAGAGTGGACAGCGGCGGGATGCAGTTCTGGAGAGGTGGAAAGTCCAGAGTAAAAGCCAAGTGGGGCCTCCGGTGAGGCACAACATGTGGTCATGCTCCAGTTAACTGAGTTCACAAGAGGTTAAGTGGGCTATAACTTTACAACAAAAACTTCTGGAATACAGTGCATGTACAGGCAGGGAAGATGACAACACTATCTGACAACTCATGTGTGTCCTCAACTGTCATGTTGATTTTGATGTCTGCTGGTGGGCGATAGTTTTGTCTTTGCAGCAAGGCTGATTCCTAAAACACACAGAGCAGAGCAAACTCTGGTTGCTGCTTCTGCAATGAGGCTACGCACGGAGTAATCGTTTGCTCTGACCTCTGGGACTTTAGGGAGACACTCAGTTGCCGTGTTCCCGACTGGTGAGTCCATTTTACCCCAGGCTACATGGTCCAGGCCACTGACTAGAGCACTGCTTCAGTGCCCACACCACTCTCAGAGGAAGTGACCTCAATACATCCAATAACCCTGCTCACACAAGCGCGACAGCTGTGGAAGATTGGAAACATACCAGGTTTCTTATCTTAGATACTGCTAAAATGAGAGAGTACATTGATTTGGTGGTGTAAATGTCAAGGAATGATTCCAAGTTTTCTCATGCAGCTGATATCTAAATGACATCTGCAAATGCGAAAAAGCTGGTAACTCTATTGGTAATTATTGTGGAAGTGAAATTTTATTTAATCACAATGAACTGAGTTTTGACTTCTTGACGCATAGACATAGCAACAAGAATAACTTATTCACTCAGCCAGTCTTGTATTTGCACTGGGTGCACTTTATCTGTCTTGGGCATCAGATGGAATACCAGTAACGTGGTTCTAGTGATGCTTGTTTAAAGCTGCTCTAAGCAATATTAACAATGGAGATACTACTATGTGTAGTGTGAAAGATGTCGCTCATAGTGAACAAATCCACAGACGTGCAGTTTTCAGCTCTATGGAGCATTTCAGCATCTTTAAACTCATTGCCTTGACTTTACAGAACGCCATTTTTATTGTATTGATTCACTCTCACTGCTCTCACCAGCTGCTGCATCCAGCTGTTGCAGGAAATTGTTTTCATCTAAAAGCTGCAATAAACTGACTGAAAGTAGCTGTTTGGTGCTACCTGCAAAACTAGCTATTGACAAAAAACATGACTCAAGAAAAAAAAAAGCTAATGTTTCTTCATATCTTCTCAATGTGTAAATAAGCATGTTTGCTAACATGCCAGACTGCCATATTGACTTCCTCAGGTGATAATTACAACTGGTTGTGCTGCCACCAAAGTGGCCAAATTTATTAATGCAGGGATTTTACTTAAAATATTATTGAATATTTTGACTCGAGGAAGGCTACAAATAAAAGCTTTAATGTAGAAGGACTGTGGCTCCTAATAAAACTGTCCACATATAACATCCTGAGTTCTCTACTTTCCTTCTGAACAGGGAGGATCCTGGATTTACTTCTTTTTTTTTTCAGCAGATTTTTTCCCCCCCTCCTTATACCTTTTGTCACCACCAGATTTTTACAGTCTGTGAGGGGGGGGGGGGGGGGGGGGGGGGGGGCATGGCTGATAGCAAACAGAAATGAACTTAGTTATTTAATCTACATGTATGGATCCACCTATGGCACCTGTACATGGGCACTGAACAAATGTTAGGGCGCTTTGCAGTCTGGTGATTGTTGAGTTAACATACTGAGCCACAGGAGCTGATTTGTGCTGATTACCCAGGTCTATGTGACTGTGTGCTCCACGGCTAGGTGATTGTGTGGGATCCTGCATTTGGCACTTGTTACTGTTGTTTTCCACAGAGATGCTAATCATCCAGCATGCGCCAGAGGCATGATTAAATGTCACACAGCTCCCTCGGTTTTGGCCCTCTCACTGTGAATAAACCTTTCTCACCCATAGGCTGAGGAGGAGTCTGCAGCCACACTCTGAACAACTTGAGCTACAGAGCCACAGCTCCCCCTGCAGGTCATTCAACAAAAGACAACAACAATCAGGTCAGTGGGCACACCCAGTTGTTTTACATCATCCCAAACTGAGTTATTATACACAGAAGATGCAATGGTAATTGAATTGTTGTTTCACCAAATTATGTAATAGTTTTCTCATAGTGTGATAGTCATAAAACATAAAAAAAATAAGAAGGCAAGGCTGCCCTCATGTGGTGTATTCAACTGTAAGTCACATGGACATCTGGCTCATGAGAAAACTGCCAGTAATGTTATCTCAAAAGAGCCAACTTATACTTTTCATAGTACTTTAAGTCAAAATACGTACATTTTCACCTGGACATATGTGCTGTGCATGCCTGGTACCCAATCACCTTTATTACAACCATAATTCTGTAACATGTGCATTTAACTCTCACTGTTACACTTTTTATTGTACTGGATATTTAAGAGTGACAGCCTACCACCCCTGTAAGAATTACACTTAGGCTTAGACCAGTTACCCAGTATCCTAAATGTTCTGCATTGTCTCCAAACTTCAGTTTCTCTCCGTTCTGCTCTGCCAGTGTTGCATAAATCCTCATCCACCCAAATCCAACTAGATAATCCTCAGTCTCTTAAGAAATTAAGTTAGTGAAATCAAGCAGGGAGGACTGAGTGAAGGCCCGACTGATGGAAAATAAGCTTCATTGAAATGTTCTTGAGCAATCATATGTATGAAATATATACCATAGTTTGCTTACAAGTTAACCTAGCATCTAGTCTAACTGTAGTATAGTATATTACATGTGGGCATGTGGATGTGAATATTAATGTACATTCACAACTTTATTCCTTCCCTGACTGAGAGACATAGTAACCATTGGTACCATTTTATATCTCCTCCTTGCGGCTCTGGCACTGTGGCCCATACTTAACCAGCTCCAGTGATTGGTTGATGCTCCAGTCCAGGAGCCCTTAACCAGAACTGATCTAGGACAAATTACCTTTGCTGTTAGTGTAGCGGCCTCATAAATAATCTGCAATGTCACCTAAAAGTTAAAACACTTGTATCTCTACACCACTCTCAATAACTGTCCTCTGCCTGCCTGTGATATCTCTCACCGAGATTGCATCTTGTATTTTGTCAGTTTTCTGTTTTATTTGTTGACTCTGTCTGTTCTTGTTATTTTGTTTCTATTATTCTATTAAAGTGTGAACAGGTAACGTAAAAAGAGCATGTGTGCTCATCCTACCCTCCCTGTATAAATAAAGGTCAACTAACAGTCAGTGAATGGGGACAGCCCATTTTAAACCATAAAACATTTTTTAAAAGACCATACTACCATGGTTGATATGCTTTTGGTGAAAATGTTGACCTTGCAAGAAAATGTCCCAGCGGTCCCTCATTACTGCTGTAATGTGAACATATGTCAGAGTCGAACTGTTACTTGGCCTAACACGACATTGGCTAATGTTTTAAAGCATGTTGTATGCACTGAAAAATATATATAATGAAAGAAATTAAAGACACAACAAGGCAGACAACCAATCTTAAGGGCTTTAAAATAATATTTCCATCAGATGGAGGCTATTATGTTGCTTGCACAAACCAAGTAGCATAATCCATCTGATAAACAACTTTTTTCTTTTTTTCAAGAAAATACATGTTATTTTCATCATCTTCCTACAAAATACAGGACCTGGCTGGGGTCCTATTTGATACTTCAACATTGTTTAGATGTCATGTTGCATCTTGCAGTATTTGTTCATTCCCAGCACTCCTAATAAAGAGGAAAAATCACCCACACTTGGACCCAAGTTGACACGATGACAAGGAGCACAGAAACAAAGAGCACTGCGCTCATCTTTACTGTTGTGTCACTTTGAGATAAATGAGAAACAGAATTCAATATCAGAATAAACAATTACGACTTATAATTCTTCTAAGGTACAACACATAACCATTTGCTCTACAGGCAATGAAAGGAGTTCTGTTGAAGAAACATTTTTATTATGACGATAAGACATGTTTTAGTAATCTACTCTTTTTGTAATTGATTTTGAAGACTACGTGGACCCAAGAATGCAGATAGTACTCTGGTATTCTGGGACTGTCAGAAAATGCAAACAATATTATGTTATGAAGTACCTAAGACTTGTGTTGTGCTGCATGTAAATAAGACAGGAAGCTACAGAACCCCTCACTGTAAGGGTCAAGCATTCAGACCTGTACCAGTATTTCCTTTAATTTGTCACCTGTCTGTATACAACATAAGGACTGATATCATGTCTAAGTTCAAATAAGTCACCAAGAAATCAGTTATTAAGACAAAAGTGAAGAGATTTATTGCATGTAAAGACCGAGTTTGACAATGAAAAAAAAGGAAAGACATACAATTTTTTGGTCATTTTTTTGGTTTACCTTATAAACATGAGAGTTTTATAAAAATTAAGCATAAACTTCTTATATTACATAGGTGCAAGAGAAAAAAAACAAAGCAAGTGAAGGGCATGGCACTGTACATTCATCTGTCATGTCAAACAGAAATGAGGAATGTCTGTCTGCAATAATCAGGAAAATCTTAAAATCAAGAGATTAAGATAAAATGGACAGTAGAATACACAACACATTTCATCTATTTCCAACAGGCCAACTTGCCCATACATAGTTATTTGAACAATCCCAGTAAAAGACTTGTTCAGTAAAAACATTGGCAGGCATGTTAATTAGTGCAATTTATTGCTTTTTGATTGTCTGCAACGCTCTGAGATCCCTGCAGTAATCTAAAAATTACGATTTTTAAAAAATGCATTCAAGTATTGTAACCAAGATCTTAAAAGTATAAACTTATTGAGAGACCTACAAGCAAGACTTGGACACAATCTTTATTCCTGTTTTAAAAGGAACATCACAATATTTTTGACCAAATAACTCGATATCAATATTGCAACAAAATTGTAGGGATGACTATTGGTGCATTCACAAAATATTAACACAATGAGAATTTTGATAAATAATCATTGGTAATGTGGATATAATGATTAAGTGTGTAAAAGAAAATAATAGTACAGCTAGAAGAGTCTGGTAAGTTCAGAAAATTGCATCATAATGTAATGCAGCCTGCATGTAATGCAGCCTTTAAAACCAGGAAAACAACACTTATGCCATTACAATATCCGATATCTAAGATGAAATCTAGTTTCATATCACAATATCAATATATATTGATATATTGCCCAGCCCTACTCCTTGTCAGATATTAAAACAGACCATCTTCAAAGTGCACGTATGAGATAGGATCTGAAATAGATGACCATGATTTGAGGATTTTTATCATCAGACAGTCCAGCTGCCCTGACGCATAATTCTTTTTTTGTTGAGTCTGAGAGTGATCTCTTCCAGGTCTGCCTTCACTTTACTTGCTTCGGGTCGGCCCTCTGGATTCTCACACAGCATTGGCTTGATTATGATGCACTGCAACATAACAAAAAGAACAGCTACTAAGATCTATACTTCACTAAAATGCTACAGAACATTTTTGGACTAGCAATCTGTCCTGTTGGATATTTTTCATTATTTATATGCACAAATCAACAGTCCTGTCTTGGCTCCTAATCAATGCAAACACCAGGTTGTCAACCTCCTACCTGCCCTGTTGGTGAACATTGTGAGAAAACTGGAACTCTATGGGAAAGCTGATTCATATTGCAAGTACACTACTTTGACAAAATGTTGATGTACCTCTTCCGGAAAATTGCATGAAAACCCTTGAGGAAGTTTCTGTCTTCTGGCGTCGCCCCAAACCTGGAAATAATACAATGATAAAAGAAGAAGGTAACATGTAATTGGCCTGAAACACCTGATAAGTTACACAATAACATTTTGTTGAACTTAATTTTGAGATATCTGAGATTCATGTCTGGTGCCTTTGACATGAACTTAATAAAAAAAACATATCAGGTTATCAACTATTGATAATGACACACTATGCATGATTTTGGATTGTGACTGAACACCTCACCTTTTCTCTTTCATGAACAGTGCCGATTCTCCAAAGCAGTTCGAAGAATATCAGTCCAATAGGAAATACATCAACCTTTCGATCGTAAGTCTGCTCACTTTTCTGTCATAACACAAGACGACAGTATTAACAAAAATCACGAGGCATGACTCTGATATATTAAACATAACCAGTTATTCTCAAAAAAAGTCTCTGTGTGTTACTTCAAACAACTCTTAAAAACAAAACTGCATTAGAATCTAAAGTTTGTCAGTTTAGACAATCTAACCTGCTCAGGAGCCATGTACGATGGGGTTCCTTTGTAAGCTGTTCTGTCAATTGGGTTTTCAGCGTCGTCATCATTCTCACCAGTGACCAGACCAAAGTCTCCAATCTTCACTTTTTTATCTTGCCCAAACATGATGTTGGCAGGCTAACCAGAGGAAAGAAACATCATGTAACATGTAAGTCCATTACAGATGTGTAGTAATAAATGATAACCTTGTCTACTTTGCCTCACCTTCAGGTCTCTGTGGATGAGTTTATTGGAGTGAATGTACTCAACTCCACTGACTATCTGTGTTGCAATAGTTAGACTGTCTTTTCTTCTCTTGGAGTCTCGCACATTCTGTGTATTCCTCTCATCTATCCACACTCTGAGTGTTTTGGTGTTGCACAGCTCCATCTGAATATAGAGGAACTTTGCAGGTGAATTACCAGTAGACCTAGGAAGGTAGGAGAAGACAAATGGTGAAATTACACACCTTCAGTTAAGTTAAGACTTTAGAAAGAGGATGAGACGTACAGGGAAGTGCTGTAACTGTCATCTGTGCTGTCCCACTGGTATGATGAATCCTCCATCCAACATGTGTAGTATCTAACAATGTTGTCGTGATGGAGGTCTGACAATGCCCGCACCTCTCGCACAGCTTTTCTAATAAGAAAAGGACTCTTTAAATAAATCTTGTCTTTTATTGCATCTGTAACTGATTCATTATTCTATGAAATACCTATTCAAAATATGAAACATGATCAGATACTTCACTCACTCTTTGTAGGGTACGATCTTTATAGCATAATCTCTCTCCGGCAATTTTTTTTTTGCCTTGAAAACATGACCAAAGGCTCCTTTGCCAAGGCACTCTATGGAGTCAAATTCTGCTGTAAACTTACTGTTGAGAGAAAAGATGAGAGTCTTTTTTATTGTACAACAGTTGTTTTGAAATAGACATCAGACAAACTAAATGCCACAGAAAATACATGCCAATATTGCACTTAAATGTTTTACTTTTCCGTACCTGATGATCTCTGACTGGATTGATGTTTTGTCACCAGAACTGTTTTCCATATTCTTTTCTCCAGGAATCATTGCATCCTAATTGAACCAAAGAAATTATGACAGGGCTCACACTGTAGAACAAACAACTACATGATTGAAATGATTAAACTCTCCAGAAGGCTAATTTACCTCACTGCTGTTTTGACTGGCCTTTTGGATATTTGCTGCAGTTCTAACATGACAAGAAAAATGATAATGGGCAATAATGTCAGGTCAAACACTATGTATTGTAGGTTCACAGTGGGCCTAAAAGGTAACTTACCTGCTTTTGGGCTTCACATCAGAAATTTGATTTTGTAATAGGAGACAAAAATGGAAAATAAGGCCAATTAAATTTCAGTAATATTCACTATTTTTTAGGAACCAACAAACATTGCTCTACACATTGAAGAAAGAAAGTGTTTAACCATTGATAGAAAAATGAAAATGTCTTTTTTCTAAACAATCAGTCCCATTGCATGAAAAATTCTCAAAAACTCACAGAGTTACAGATCAAGGGATTTCCCAAAGTTTACTGAAATGTTTATATTTGACTTGACAGAGTTCTTGGGAGACTTGATTTGATTAGATGCTGAGTATCGGAGGGTGGGTGCTTACTTTCAGTATCCAATGATAGAAAATTAGAAAGACATTAACAGACCTGATCCTCTGATGAATCAATGAAAACATCTAGGTCACTTGTAGTTGATGGCACACTTTTTGATTTTGCATCAATGGACTCCCTTGAAGAACACAATGAGTGACATTAATAAAAACAGTCACATATCAGACCGTACCATCAGTCAGTGACTTACGGTGTGTTTCGTGATGTGGACAGCCTGGCTGGTGCACCATCATCGGACAAAGCTGACCCGAAAGGTACCTGAAAGCACAACGTCTTTAACTGCTATAGTGTATCATCTTTTCATAGTAATTTTTTGAGTAATTGATTGAGTTTTCAGAAAAAGAAAGAATAATAACTTAGTTTGCATATTTTATAGAAGGAATTTTGGTTTCAGCAGTTATGAGTATAGGTCTCTACAGCAAAAAAACTGATAACCCTCTTCAAGCTTTAGAAAAAGTGTGCAATGAGCACACTGACAAACTTCTAAGGTGATATGTTAAAAACAACAGAAAATATCCAATACCTTGTTGTCCCAATCTGACTGTTTTTGGAGAGCAGACCAGGCCAGCTGAGCTGCAATGTTCTAGACCATCCATTAAGCCAGAAGAAACTCGCGTGTATTACTACTAAACTCAGTAGTTTCACTTAAGCATGAGATGAAACTCAGGTGCTTCTTTGACAAACGCCACTGGATGGTGCTGCTGTAGCACTGCTGCCATTTTGGACTGAAAACACCATCATTCATTCAAATTCATCACATCTTACTCACTCAAAATCGGTGAATCTCACAGCATAATCAGAAGCGCAAAAGAAAAATTCTCAAAACAAGTCATCAGTAAATTGTATGACACTTATAGTATATGTATGATGTCACCATACTAGAATTACCACTTAAGTACCACTACCCTCAATACCTGATTTGATACCATGGCAAAACCAGAAATCCCATTCAGAACACACTCCTGTATTTAAAAACTTTTTATAAACATTAGAAATTGAACAGAAACTTTATGTGTTTCATTATTTAAGCATACAGGCTGCATTACAAATTAAATATTGGCCTGTAGCCTTCAAGTACAAATCAAAGCAGCCCAAAAATATTAAAATCAGAGGAACTGTATGAAATGTCATGTTGTAACAATAAATACAACTGTGATCATGTGCTCTCAATTTGGTTTGCAATCTTGTAAGTATGACTAAAACTTTAAATATTTCAGCTTTTAAACAAACACACTCACTCTATATTAGAATAACAACACTGAGTTATAGAGTAAATTCGATACTACTGATAACTAAAAAGGCTGGTATTAGTATCATTTTCTAAATGCTGGTATTGATTTGATATCTATGTATTAATTCTTGTGACATCCCTAATTTTATCCACTTTGTGCCCATTTGTATTTATTCTTTCCTAATTATAAGACAAGACATACCTTACACAAATTTACTACAAAAGTATCTAAACCTGCCGTAAATAAAAGACAAAACATTAAAAAAAGAAAAATAATAATAATCATCATACACACACACACACACACACACACACACACACACACACTCACATTAAATATATATATATTTTTTTTTTTTGTTTGTTTTGTTTTGTTTTGTTTTGTTTTAATTGTCAGGAGCCTACCAAGTGTACATAGTCACATCGGTATCAGAGGTACTTTGAAGTGGACCACAGATGATCTAGGGGAAAATGGCTCTGTGCTATTTATCTATCTATTTATTTATTTATTTTAATATTGCATTAAAAGACGTTTAGACATACGTGCCATATCTGGCGATGAACAAAGAGCCAAGCAGTGATCATGTGTAGTCTCCTAATTGTAAATAAGATCTTTCATGTATTGCCATCATTATCTCCTATTTTAGTTAGACGGACCAAAGACGGACACCTTGGTCCACTCTTACTGGTTAAAATTGATCATTTCCCCAAATTGGACTAAAACAGGATATTACGGAGTTAATTTGTGATTTGATGTCTGCCCATGCTGGAATTGGCTTGACGAGAAGTAATACATGAATTGCTTTGCGAACATGACACTGGATAAATCAGTGCAACGTCTCACATACAATCAATCACGTGCATCCACAGATTTTCAAAAATTTCTGTCTGTGCTTGGTCTAACAGACCTGTACCGTGCTGTCAATCCCACATCTAAACAGTATACTTTTTATACTGGCTTCACCCTGCTCTCTATCTGATCATAGCATTGTTGCAGCACGTTTCACACTTCAGGATACGCCCACCAGAGCACCGCGGTGGCGGTTCAATACTTCTCTTTCTTAGAGAGAATTTAAATATCTTAATAAATATAAATGTAGGCTCTGTAGATGACCCCAGATTTGTGTGGGATGCGATTAAGGGCTGCATCAGAGACTCCTCCATCACTTATTCCTCTCATCTAAACAAAAACAGAATTAAGAAAATAACTGAGCTGGAGACTACTCTCACCCAACTAGAGGCCCAACAATAGGCCTCATACTCTGAGGCGCTACAACAAAGAATAACCATAACGAGAACTGAGTTGAATTCTCTGTTAAGATGCAGGGCAGAGTTTTTGATGCATAGGACAAGAAGGACATACTACTTTAATGGGGCCAGGCCTAGCCACCTTCTGTCTTTGAGATTGAAAAATAATGAGAAATACTCAAATATTGGTCATAAAAACTCCTACTGGTACTTTGAGCAACCCCCGCAACATTAATACTGAATTCAAGACCTCTGGAATCCCACTTGACCCTGGCAAATGTACCCGTTTCTTTCAGGGGTTAGATCTGTCCTCCCTATCAAACGATGAAGCAGAGTTGCTCAATGCCCCTATATCCTTAGAAGAGTTAAGGATGGCTCTTGTTAGTATGAAGAAGGGTAAGTCACCAGGATGGGATGGAATTCCGCCAGAGTTATACCTCGCCTTCTGGGATGTATTGGGAAAACCGCTGCTGGAAATGATTAATGCAGCAATTGATAAGGGTGCATTCAATGGCCATAATCTCTGTACTTCCAAAACCAAATAAAGACCTGTCTCAATGCAGTAATTATAGACCCCTTTCTCTTTTGAATAGTGATGTTACATTATATGCCAAAGTGCTCGCAAACCGACTAAAAGTAAATCTCACAAAATTAATTCATAATGATCAGACTGGCTTTATTAAGACTCGTCAAGCATCAGACAACATGCGTCGCCTATTGCACATTATCCATTCAGCTAGCAGTATTGATTCTCCGTGCTCGGTTCTATCACTGGATGCTTTGGACTACCTTGGATAAATTTAATTTGGGTAAACAATTTATTAACATGACCAAAGTTTTATATGCAAGTTCCTCAGCAATGGTCTGAACGGGCAATATCTGCTCCACCCAATTCCCAAAAAAAGTGCTTCTGCTTAATGACGACCCTTCTCTGAATCTGTCTTTGCAACAGAGACGCCTTCTATGGGCTGGCCTCACCGCAGCCAAGAAAATGTTAGCTTTGAGGTGGCAACCACCATGTGATTTACCTCGGCAACAGTGGGTCAACTCGCTTCTTGAAATCGTGCACTCGACATTTAAAATGTGGGAGGAGGCTTATAATTTAGTTAAGGAGATGATGCAGTGTGACAGACATTAATTATTATTCAATTTCTTTTTTTTTTGGGGGGGGGGGGGGGGGGGGGATCGTCACTGGGGTAAAGGGGTGGGGGAGAGTTCGGTTATTATGACTGTTAATTGTTTATGATGACACAATTGTAACCTTTTCCATAGTAGATCTCGTAAAGTTTAAGATTGTACATATGTGACATTATGGGGGGAGTGGAAGAGAGGAGAAAACATGACGTGACTTTTTTTAGCATTTATTAACTGACACACTGTAGTCTGTACTGTACATTTACTGCCAGACTGACAACTTACTACTGACCTTTTCCTCCTTTACCCCTCGCTCTTTCCCGCTCACTACGCAAACATACTCCTTAACGGAGCCACGCGACCAGTGGTTTCCCAGGCAACGACAGAGGTTGACTCACGTACCGGAACAGCGCTGCACAGAGACTCCCAAACGCTGTCGATAATATCAAATATTAAAAAATATTTTTTTTGGCCTGGTGGGGGTTCTCGTTGTGTCATTATGGAGAAACACAGATTCAGTAAACGTTCAGTACATTCAATAAACGTTGAGTACAGTTAGACCCAGCAGTCTCCATTAGTTTGGACGAGTTCAAAGTTTTGAAAACAACGGGGGTGTTTTGAATACACCCAGGTAATTTGTTAGTCTGTCCCTCCTGCCACAGGAAATAATGGATTACTCCTGGAAAGCTGTTGATGTAGCACTTTTCTCCTCATGAAAATAACACAGAGATTATTCGACCAATGAGAACTTAGTTGGACGAGAGCATATCGACCAACTAATCAACCAGTCAACAGCCCTAGTTTACACTGGTGTGATATACTGATATACAATAAAAAATTGATCAAAAAAAACAACAGGCTATTTTGGTAGAGGCACTCTACCACTATACATACACACACACACACACACACACACACATATCTATATCTATATCTATATATACATACACACACACACACACACACACACACGCATATATATATATATATATATATATATATATATATATATATATATGTAAAATAGAAAGAATTTTGTTTTAGTTTTGTACAGCACTTTGCAGGCAGGACGTTATAGTCGCCTTCAGACCAAAATGGTGGAGGCTTAGCTCTGCTGCTACGTGCTGATGTTGCAATTGGACGACAAATTAGCTTTCACTTCTTATCTATGTAAGTTCTTTGGTTTTACTGCCACATACCTCCTGATATACAAGCCCAGTTGCTTCCTCCTTAGCTTCCCTCTTTGTTTTCCCAGAGGCAGCTGGGTGCTCTTTATCACCAGCCACTAACCTACAACATCGAATACCATTAAAACTTTGATTAATTACATTTTACATGATGGCTAAACAATTACAGATGAATAGGGATGCAGTGCAGAAACTTACGGAGCAGCATTGTTTAGTCTCAGTCTTGTTGACCCCACAAGCTGTAAAGGGGCCCTCTTCTGCTGACCATAATCACTGCTTCCCAAGTTTAATTTAGTGGCACATTTCGAATGAACTGGTACAGTAGGATTTTTTGCTGCCTTTTCTGCCTGAAAGAAACATGAAGAAACACTTTTTGGCCATCACTACCATTGAGCTGTAAAAGTAGAAATAAATGCAACATGCTTTGTATATTGTCTTTCAAATTTGAACACACAATCCAACATGCACCATCTTAACAAAGACGGATAATAATCTTACCACTAGTCCCTGATTTTCCTTATCACTCAAAACTCTCAGGGCATTTTTAGCTGCATTCTGCCTGGCTTCCCATTTGTTCCTCCCCTCACCAATGGGAAAGCCTTCACCATTGACCACGGCCCTCTGGAAGAATCTGGGATGGGAAAATATATGTAAACAATGAATTTATGAGCATCACATTGATACATATATATTAATGCACATGGTTTTAGATGGAGACAATCTCATATGGATGTGATGTGTTCATAGGGTTAAATGTGTCCCAGTACTCAGCTCTGTTTGGTCATTACTGTTACATACTGTGATGGGGTCACATTTTGTGTTTGGTTTGCAAGTTAACAATATGTGTATGTTCTGGTTATAAAATCTTATATATCTAGATACATTACAAAATAAAACTAGCAGCAAATTAATCGTTACCTTATTTATTACATTCAGGCAGGGTGACCACAGTAGTATGTATTTAGTTTTAGTTTTTATCCAGAGTAATTTCACGCAATTATTGTACTTTCTATCATGGTATTTATGAGATGTATGATGTGTAGTAATGTTGAATTATTTGATACTGTACAGCAGCCGCACTGTGTGTCCAAGGCAAATTTCCCTCTGGGACAATTAAGTCTTATCTTATTATAGGACCACGCATATCCAAGGCTGCCATGTCTTAATTCTATAGAGTGTTTTTCATTTAAAAAATCTTCTGTTTGGTTAGTATCATGATAATCCTGCAGTCCTAGGGTTAGGGTTAATCCTGTTGCGTGCTTTTGACAGCCACATGCACTAGTTATAGCACTGTATTTAAGAGATTTAAATTGTCTGTGCAGAAAGTGCACGCTGATTGGCTTCTTCTTCGCGATGGTTTCACATTTTCAAACGAGAAAGTGCATTTCCGAGTTGTGTCTAACTCGCCATCCCTGCATACATTCCTTATAATACGTTACTACCGGTAATGGAAACCGAAACTCAAAAAAGTAAAGCCAGTGCAGTTGAACCGAGTCGGTACCATGTAGCGGAAACACGGCTTATCATGCAGTGTGGCCCAATGAGCCATTACGGCCTGCTTTTGCTCAATACTTTGCACAATTGTTTGTCCGAGACGCGTTTTAATCGAGAAAAAGGGAAAAATATCACCTGTGCAGCATCAGTCAAGCTCCATTCTATAATGCACAACACATTCAGAGGGAATTTATGATGTCACTCAAACGTCAAACTATGTACACCAAGGTACAGATACTTATTTCGGCCTGTGATAACACAAACTGTTTTATGTCATTTTATGTGCAATCAACCGATAAGTGCTGTCATACAATAGTTTCAACTCACTTTTTATTGTGGTCTGGTCTGTCACAGACGACGTCCTCATATTTAACCTCCAACCGTGTTCTCCATGCATACTCGCTTAGTTTAGAAACGTACTTTTTCTTTCCCATCTCGAATCATAAAGCTATGCGTGCTTTTCACAGTAGCATGCAGTAGTTAAAGTGCTGCATCGAAGAGATTTAAATTTCCCTCCGTGCTGACGCTGTACGCTTATGGGAGTGATGAAGTGGCTTCTTCTTCTCCTCGATGGTTTCAAACGAGAAGGTGCATTACCACCACCAACTGTAGCTGACAGGAAAGTACATCTATGAGTCGCTGATGAACAGTGGTGGAAGAAGTACTCTGATCTTATATAGCCCTATACTTAGGGTGAATTAACTGCCAACAAATATGGGAAACCCAAGCTAAAATGCATCTGTTTTTCTGCCAAATGCTAATAATTAGGAGTGCTGTCAAATTAAACCTGGGGTGTCACGTTATTGAAATCAGAGCAATCTTCCAACAGGAAGTACTTGCTATGAAGTCTAGTCAAAGGTCAGTGATAAAGGATCTAGAGTAATTTCATGTTAAGGATATAAATCTGTCATAAATGAAGAAATGTTGCCATTTGTTATCAGATTGTGTTTATGATATATACTGTACATGCCTCAAAACATGCTACAATATTATGAAAATATGTTTCATATTTTTTATTCCACTCAATTTTTCATTGCCCAAAATGTGGGTTGAAATGTGGGACAGCTGGTTTTACTATTATGGGGCAGTAATATATGTTGTGAAATTGGTGAAATATGCTTATGTACATTAAATGTGTAATACCAATAGTTATTCAGTGTTATAATGCTTAATTTTAACTTATTTTTAGGTAGGTTGCAAACTATATTATAACTAATATATAATATAATACATTACTGTACTATCTGTAACTGCAAAACCATTGTAATTACTGAAAAGACCAAATGTGGGAATGCACTTGAGCGTTACTGACCGGAGAAGTTTTTATTTTATGAATTAAGGTGATTTAGACCTTTCAGCCTCCCAGTGTCTCCAGATTTCCACATTAGGAAAAGCACATAATCTGGGACAATTAGCACAAGGAACACTTTTATATTTGCAATTTCTTCTCTGAGTGTGATATTTGCATTCTCTTTTCTGATATGATTAGAAAACAACTCAAGGATTTCAGAATGGTATTGGGTGCAGATGTATTGGCTTCATATCAAAATATATATCTATGAAGTGCCTATTGCTGAAATTGTCCCACATTACCCTTATTCACCCTACCTGTTAGTATTTGGCAGTTTAATCTTTAATCAAAAACTTCAATGCAAAGACATTTATGTGTACCATTGAGTCCTAAAGCTCCCATTTTTAATAATAAAATAAACTAAAATGACTCGATAAAAGGAAAAAAATGCAAAATATAAGTAACTAGCTGTCAAACAAATACAGGTTAATACAAAAGTACAATATTTCCCTCTTGAAATGCAAAGTAGCATAAAATGGAAATACTTATGTATACTAAAATTATAATTTCTAATAGTAGACTATGAAGTGTATGCCTGAAAGCCAATTCATGTCAAAAATCACAGGTATGAGTTACTGCTAGAAAACATTTTTACAATATATGTACATTGTACATTTTTAATTCATGTTACATGTGTAACCGTCTCATTCCTACTGCAAGCAAATTTAAGTATTTCTTGGGGTAAAAATTGAGTGACAATTGTTGGGTAAATGTCTAGTTTCTGGCATTGTCCCAGATCTGGTACCCCTTCTATCACTGGCATGCAACATGTAATTGGTCTACCGCGAAGTGGTACTTTGCAATTTATTTAATTTAAGATTAAAGGTCTGCTCCACCAAAAATCTAACTTTAAAGTATCAAATAATCATCCCATGTAGTCTCTAAAAGGCTCTTAAAGGTTTGTAGAGAACATTATAGCTACCATGAATTCCAAAACTGACCCAGGATCAGTGCAAGTATTCAAACATATTCACTACATATTCACTACATCTTATTAACTTGTGACAGTTAACCATCCTGCCATTATGCTTAGCATCTGCGACTCTTGCTTGGTTCCTCCTCACCCAGAGGATGGCTCTGACAGATGTCCATCATCCCTGGGCTATGAATACCTTCAGCAGGAACTCAGGTAATGCTTGTACTAATTGCAGCTGCATGAGAGGGCTTCAGCGTTGTCTACATATACAGTATAGACTGAAAGAAAATACAATTTTACCCCAGATAACCACTGATTTATTTTCCAACCCAACATATTTAATACAAGTCAAAAGATGTAATGTGACATCACTTTAAACACATGTAACAATTTCCACCCTCGAATAAAATGTCATATACTGTACTCCAGAAATTACTTGGTTCATGATCACTTGTGACAAAAGTTCAACAGATGTGAATACACACAACAATTTTTAAATTCATGATATAATTACATTTTATGTTTTATTCCATGATTATTAAACACATAATGTTAGGTTCATTTTTCCATTATGCACCACATACAAAGGGGCTGCCCTGTTGATGACCTTTTCACCCCTATTGTGCACGAATGTGAGGCCTTGTGAAGTGCTTTGTACAGATCTCAAGTGAGAGCGCTTTATAAGTGCAGTTCATCACTGTTTTCCTACATAATCATAATAATAACTGTATATCAAATAATTTCATTAAATTCCAGAAATCTGAAGAGACAGATTCCCACACACTCCTATGACTTGTCCTTGTGATAATCAGATGGTTTTGTTTTCCCGATGCACATTCTTTTGTGTGTTCAATATCTGAGCCCACTTCTCCAGCTCTGCCTTCAGTGTACTCACTTCAGGTCGGTCCTCTGGCTTCTCACAGAGCATTGACGTAATTATTTGATTCTGCAAAAAACAACAAAAATAACTGTTACAGAAATCTCTTTACTAATAATAATATATGCTGTCATACTGCAATGTTCCGAAAGCTCCACTCTGCAGTTTCCACACATGAACTTTATTCAGGCAACTGACCAATGAAAGTCTTTTGAAAGTGACATTGATATCTTCTCATAATCTCATCTCTATTGCTTGATATTTGACATTATTCACATGCAAATAGTTGCAGCCCTGATTTTGACTCCTCATTTTTTGAGGCTTCACAGATGGAATATAAAACAGTACTGTTTCATGTAGTAAGTAAATCAGTTAGCATCCTGTAATAATATGAATATAACATAAAAATATGGCAATCTACCTCCACGTGAAAAGCCCGTGAAAACTCCGTGGGGAACTTCTGACTTCTGATTTTGGGCCAAATCTGGTATTCATGCAGTGATGAAAGGATGAAAGAACATGTTAGTTATCCTGAAATAAACTAATAATTTGTATTATGCAAACTTTGCAAATAAATACAAGAAAGATTAAACAAGTCACATTAAAAGATGAACAATAAAGTGCCATCTTAACTGCTATCTACACTTTTGATTCATATTACAGTATACCGAAAAGAAATCAACTACTGGCACTTAGCAGGTTTCCTATTTCTATGTAATAGATATGGCCCCATACAGTATATTGTGTTAACATTACTATGGCAAGTAACAGGTAAATCTTAAATTAAATATACAGCATAATGTGACATTTTGTCCATGAAAAACTCACCGCTGCTCTTTCAGAGCCAGTAGAGAATTTCCAAAGGAGTTCAAAGTAAATCAACCCCAAAGCAAATATGTCCACTTTTCGGTCATAGGTTGTCTCCTTCCTCTGTGATGTGAATAAAAACACAGTATTGATGAAAGGCACTTCAGCAGCCCAATGTTTCCCCTTAACCATCATGATAGTTTAACTAGTTATGCTCATCAGGTAAATGAAGCTTCCGTTTTTACTGCTTAAATTTACAATTAAATTTAAAAATAATGTTCTATTGGCATAAAAGCTGTAACCTGTTGTCTGTAAGCAACACTAAAATAATTACAAAGATAAAGATGATGGAAAAATATGTCACTACTGTTGAAAATGGGTTATATCATCACCCAGCATATTTTACATGGTAATTCTGTCGGTTAGAAAATGCTCTTCCCTCCAGGATATCTGAAATTTTGATGTATACTGTTTGATTTTACAACTCTCACTGCCAACAGTTAAGACAGGTGAGGCTAAGCTTCAGGATATTTGGGGGAATTGTTAAGTGTGGCAGGCGTACAAGTGGTCTACCGTAGTTAGTTAAAACAATTACACAGAGTAATGAAAATTTATTGTCATTATCGACCATCTCACTTGTTCAGGAGCCATGTAAGGTGGAGTTCCTCTGTACGCTGTTCTCTCTATCATAGCATCGTCATCATTATCTTTGGTGACCAGACCAAAGTCCCCAATCTTCACTTCTCCATCGGGTCCAAACATGATGTTTGCAGGCTAACCATTGAAAAGGAAAAACAGAAATGAAAACAAATTAACATCTAGCTCCTTGTGTGATGGGCAGTGATAGATGAAATAGTAAACTTTGAGCTTCAAATGGATTTTGAAAATGTGCTTGAGGTTGAAACCAGCATCAAATCTAAACTACATGTGGCTTTTTGGGGGAAGGGCTGTTTTGTTCAATTTGATTAGATAAATGATCAGTCAACTGGCTTATGTTTATCTAGTTGATCATTTACAGGTAAAAATACTTAATTAATGTCACATTATCCTCTTTCAGTGCCACTTTTTAATGTCTTATGAAATTTTCTGTTTTTAGATATTCCTGCATCTCTTTTTTACTGCAGACCCAAAGAGCAATGCGTAAAATGGTATGTCAGTGTGTAATTTGTTCATTTTATTATGACTCTACTCTAAATCTAATGTAAATCTCATCCACTTACAGGTAATAGTATGTCCTAGAGTTTCAAGTCCTGATGGTCTAAATTCTGTTGGAAGCTCTCTCCATCCTACCCGGAATAATATCCTGACTATTATTAAATAGTGGCCTTAAAAATGACCAGACTTGAGGATGATAAGTCTAGAAAGTGTCATGGCCATTTCAGACTTTGGATTTATGTCACAAAGATATACAGGTTGACAGTTTGAAAATATGACTTCAGCAAATTCTTGTGGGTTTAAAACCATCTGCCTGACTGTCTGCGGTCTCCACATTAGTACTGTGCTGCAATGGCAGACAATTAACTAACAGAGAACTTTGGTCACAACAGCAAAAGTCTAAGTTGAATTGAACTACGAAAGCGGCAGCACATTGCCACCTCCTCTTGGGTTCTTGGTGGGGATGGATCTATCCTGATACTTAAAATAACCTCAACATGTGTTCATTAGTAAATGGTGGTGTGGGACAAAAGTCTAGTATCTAGTGCTTTAGACCTAAAGTTACATCCAGATAGCTCCTGTTTCGTCTCACCTTGAGGTCCCTGTGGATGAGCATCTTGGAGTGAATGTATCCAACACCACTGACTATTTGCTGAGTAATGCTTAGACTTTCTTCTCTTCTCTTGGAGTCTTGCAGGGACTGAGTGTTCTTCTCATCAATCCAGTGCTTTAGTGTTTTGTCATCACATATCTCCATTTGAATATAGAGGAACAATGAATTAACTTTTCTAGAAAAGAAAGAAGAGAGAAAGCGTTTTAATTACTAACCTTTAACTTGAATAAAAAGTTAAGATGTAAGGTAAGTTCATGCAACTTACTCAACAGGTCTGTAATGATCAGTGTCGTCATCCCATTTGTATCCAGACTTCTCCACCCAAACTGTGTGGTATCGAACAATATTTGGGTGGTGGAGGTCTGATAATGCCGCCACCTCTCGAAGACATTTTCTGATCCAAAGAATAACAACAACATCCATCAATAAACAAAGTACTTGCATAAACACTGTTCATGATACAATTTAGACTGGAACTTTGTCACTGCATACTTACGCTTCCCATTGGACAACTTTTACAGCATAATCCTTTTTCGGCAGTTTATGTCTTGCTTTGAACACACAACCAAAGGCCCCATGGCCAAGACATTTTATGATATCAAAATCTGGTTTAAACCTGTTGAGATTAAAGTTATTGTTTAGGCGAAAGGTAAAAAACAAAAGAAACAACAAAAAATGTTCTTGATTACACATAATTTATTGGGGCACAGATATAAGACCATAGCAGCCATACCTTGGCTGGATTGATGTCTCATTCAGACTTCCTCCACTGTTCTTGTCTTTGACCTTAGCAAATAAAACAGATTACAGATTTAAGTGCTGAACCCTGCTCTGATTATTAAATTGTGTACTCTTTACGTTCTAAGACATATGAGTAGTACGCCTCGTCAAAACAGTCATGTAGTATATATTGTTGATATTGACTACCTCCATAGGTGGGGTAAAGTTGTCACTGGTATACAACAAATATGCCACTACCCACGTGCAGAACAAGCAGAATATAAAAGGTGAATTTTTCTCTTAACTATCACAGTTTTTTAAGATTGTGAGAAATGTAACAGACCTGATCCTTGGAAGGGTTTGATGAATCACTAGATGATATGGAGTCACTTGTACCCGTTGACATGCTTTGTGGTGATGCAAGAGAGGAGAATATAGAGGCATGAGTCCACCTTTTTCAGAATTGAGCTCTACAATCTGCTTTGACACTAGTATCATTAAGTGCCTTACAATGAAGTTGGTGTTGACCACTTGCTTGATGCATCACTTTCAGAAGCAGTTGACCTGGAGGACATCTAAAATGCAAAAAAGTAATAATTTAGTTGTTAAAATGTGGCATGTTCTAAAGAAAATTATGAAGCCTTGTTGGCTGTTTCCTCCCTGCAATATTCAAAACTCATTCGCTGGCCAAATAGTGCTGAATACAGTATGTCCATATGTTGTTGTATAGTTTTTATTGAAGAACAGCACCAATAATGAAAGAAACACATTGGCTCTCCTATAATTTTTGTCCAAAAAATCATCCTGCCAGTTCCCCAGTGGAAAGCTTTTAATGCAAAGCAGCAGCAGGACATGTTTGGTTTGTCACAGCAGTAACTTAACACAGCTGTGATACAACTGAAAGCGACCAGTAAATGGTAAAATAAGGCAGATACTGTATCAAAATGTAGGAGTGACACTGAGCTCCAAACTATGTCATGGTCTGGCTTGGCATGGTGCAGCTAAAGTGGACCGACCAGGGCCCATGCAAGAACCCGATTATTTACACCTGACCAATTGCTGTAGAAAGCCTGTGTGGCTGTTAGATTGATGGTTTCGGAAATGCATAGAAATTTGGCAACACAGACCTAAACAAAACTTTCTTGCTCTAACAATTCTACTGCTAGTGAGTTGCACTGTTTAAATATTATCCCTTATGAGTACAGATCTTTGCTTTAACTATTACAGATTTTTTATGATTATGAGAGAACAGACCTGAGCATTGGAAGGGCTTGATGAATTGAAGAATATTATTGAGTCACTTGTACTCATTGGCATGCTTTGTGATGATGGTTCCTGGGATTCCCTGGGGGAATACAATGAGAGACATGAGTATCGCTTTCTTAGTATTTAACTCTATGATCTGCTCTCCTACTAATGACAAAAATTGCCTTACATTGTAGATGATGGTGTTGAAAACTCATCCTCGGACACCGTTGACTTGACAGACACCTAAAATGCACAGAACAAAAATGTTTAATATAATGTCTTTTCTCAACATGGTGGCTCCAGTCCCCCAAAAAACAACAAACACAACACAAACAAACAAAATAGGATTGCCTGGAACAAAAAGACAAAAGAAAAGAGGAGAAGAAAACACCTTATTTGAATGTTTTATGATAAGGGCTAAAGCAGGTAAGCAGTGGTGAATATGGTCCCCGTGAGCAGTAAATTTTGAGGCAGAGGCATCAGGAAAAATCTGCAGTTAAACTATTCTACTGAACTATATTTGATAACATAACGGGAGTAGAAAAAATTAAATACCTTGCTGTCATAGTCGGACTGTTCTTGAAGAGCAGTCCAGGCCAACTGAGCTGCCTTTTGTTTGGCTTCCTTGGCAGTCTTACCCTCACCCACAGGGTATTCCTTTTTGTCAATCATCAAGTTGTAGAAAAATCTGAGTGATGTTTTGAAAAGGAGGAAATTGTTAAGATCATTGTGTTAAGATTTTAATATTGTTTACAACTGAATATCAATTGACAGCATAGAGTATTTGTGCTGTCTACTCAGGTCACAGAGGTTTGGCCATACTCACCGAGGCTTATGAGGTGGGCCAGATCTCCCCTTCGCAGTGAATGTATGGGAGCGGTTTGTTTTCTGACAGTAGTTGTTGATAATTCCTATGAAATTTGTCTCTTGAAAGCTTTTATCTTCAGAGTTCACACTCAGGCCTCTTGTCTTATTACTGTAATAAACAAATAACATTACAAACTGAAGAAAACATCAAAATTAAACAATGCATTCCCAGTGTGATTTACTCACCACATGTCCAAAACATGTTGATTTAGATCCTCCTTTTGTTGACCTGATGCACAGTTGTAATTTGCATCTGCAGTCTGGAAAATAGAAAAAAGTAAATATACATCAAGGACACATGTGCCAAAAATTGGTCTTTTACTTTTATATATCTACAAACCAGCATGCTCGAGTTAAGCAAAAAGAAACCATAATCTTACTGAGTCAACTGGATCCTGTTGTTTGTTCAAGGATTTCAGCGCATTTTCAGCTGCATTTTGTTTGGCTTCCTTCTTGGTCTTCCCCACACCCTCAGGATAGACTGTGTCATTAAGGACTACCCTCTGGGTAAATCTGTAGAGGAATAGTCAAAACTTTCTTATATATATGTATGTGTGTATATGTATATGAATTGATTTGAGATGATGTTGGTAGTGGAGTGCATATAATGACATGAATCTGCACACTACCATATTCAGCCTCTAGGATGTAATACATGAACTTTTTGAATAGTGATTATAAATCATAGAAAATGTTACAGAGTACATTTATTCAAACCCTTTACTTAAGTACAGTTTTGAGGTTGTTGTTTTTTTTTTTTTTTTAAATCAAAGTTTGTTTGGTTGTAATAGTTCTGTTGTTCCACAAGTCATGTGGAGTAAAGTTACACGTAAAATAACTTCTAGCAGTGTAGTACTTGTTTAGGAAATTCTGAAAACTTAATGGGCAGTTTTGAATTGTAAAATAGAATCTTAACAAAAGATCCAGCTCTCCAATTTTCTTAAATATGTTTCTTTGGATATAACATCATTTAGACTCAGACTGTGAAATAAAGGATTTTATCCTATTTAGTTTAAACACCCCAACCATAGACTAAAACTCAGACTTCCTTTTGTTATATTCTTTGACCAGCTGGGATTTCTTAGGGTAATGAGGTCTGTTTCACCACATAAAATAACAAATTATTGAGTTGGCCTTTTAAATTGTTTAAGGAGCAACATGTGACATGGATACACTTGTTTTGATATACCCTCAGATTTAGTTAACAAGCTTCTTTCTCTCTGTTTAATTTTACTTTTCCTACTTTGTCTTTTTTTCTTAATCTGAAAAGGTAAGAATTATTTCCCCAGTTCAACCTGTCTGTCACCAGGCTCAGCTTTTTCTTTGCATCATCCAATGAATTTGAAGGATATGTAATTCTGCATTTTCCTGCAATGATAATTTCAGTTTACCAGTACTACGATTCCTTTTATTGTTTACATATTTGAGATTTTTTTTACGTGTTAGCATCTGTGTTTAACTTGAACACTTCCTTATTTTGAATATTTGACATGTTAATTCTGTGACAGAGGGATTTTACTGGTTTACAAAATCCACTGAATTAACAAATTGCTTTTATATTTCCAAACATTTTGGATATGCTTGTGGTGTTAATAATGATAGACTAATCATGCTGATACGGAAATAACACATTTTGAGATACCTTAACCAATAATGTAACACTGATGAACACCTGATGAGTTGAACATTGTATAAATTAAAGAGGTGGATAGATATCCTCCAGTAATCAACAATGTTTGTGGTTACACTTAGACTGTCATAACAGTAAGTTGGTTGTCTCTAACCTACAAGTAGTTTCGTGGTATTCTAGGCGTTTTCTGACATTAAGTTATGCCATAATGACTTGCTGTTTTTTTAATGTTATTCAATTTTAGTCGAGTACGAATACGACACAATACATTGGAAATGTAAATCCAAAGGTAATTAGAAAATAACATAACTCACACGCTGTCATGGGGAGGGCCAACAGAACCGAGGTCCTCAAATCGCAGCACTGAGCTTGATTTCTGTGCATAGTTGTGTAAAATAGCTACGTAGTTTCCAGACGCCATCAAATATGTCCAATCAGTCGGAATTTGAGCTCAAATTACATACAACTGTGATAAAAATGGCACAAAGTTCGCAGTGGTTCTCTCTTTTCCTCTTCCAGCTTCACTCTGCTGTGCTCTCTTCCCATTCCGCTGAGTAATACCAATAAGTCTCGATTTCCCCGTAAGTCATTCACGTCCACACTATCGAAACTGAAAACAACTCAAACGCATTGGTAGCCGGGTCGTTACTGCGCATGTCAGACAACCGCAAAATTACCTGGTTCGGTTCCAGACAGGGACCCTCGCGACATGTTTCTCTCCTTGTTGGCTACACTCTCTCCAAACGCTTCCCAGGCGGCATTCAGAGAACGTCGGGGGGGCATTTGTGTGTGTCTGTTATTAGTGCCAGTTTCATCCTACATGCGAATGCGCATTTTCACAATTTTATCATTAGACTTCAGGGTTTTCCTATGTTTTTTCACAGTGTTGTCAAGTTTACAAGGAAAGCCTACAGTCACATTTCTGTATTGGGGCTCTGAGCGCTTCCAAAACGCGGGTGA
Source organism: Thunnus maccoyii (assembly GCF_910596095.1). Taxonomy (NCBI): domain Eukaryota; kingdom Metazoa; phylum Chordata; class Actinopteri; order Scombriformes; family Scombridae; genus Thunnus; species Thunnus maccoyii. The sequence continues at coordinate 21,889,386 of NC_056546.1, read as the reverse complement.
CCTACGCTCAAGACTGTGCCTGAACGCCTCCTGTGTAGATACGCCGAGCCATTTTTTTTTTCCAGGATGGCAGTCATGACCCGCCCTACTCTGCCTCTGATTGGCTGGTACTCGTTGCCTTCATTGGTTGGGTTGGCTGGGATTTAGGCATAACGCCTGGGATACACCGGATGTGTGAACCTCAGCAGTACGTGTGCGTCGCTAAACTGCAGCGTACACCACTGGAAGCGTGTCTGCTGCGGTGCTTCTGCTATTGGCAGCCCTATCTTTCTATCGTGTTCCCTGTCTATTTCTGCTGAGAACCGCGCGCGTCACGCGGCGAAAACCCACTGGGATGCACTGTACCATGCTGTATTACTCAGAACCCTCAACACTGATTGAATACAATATCTTAACTACTGTAATCAATAAAGTAATTCCTGAGAATTTTCTGTTTTTTATTCTCTTAAGCCCACTACAGTGCCAACAACACTGCCAGCATCTCCACAGAGCACACAGAAAATTTGATGTAGTTAGACAGAACACTTCTGCCATAAACTGCAAATGCAGCTACTCTAATATTATAAATCACAATATACCTATTGCTATCACTGGGAAGATGGCAGGAGCTCCTTGCATCTGTGATAGTTTCCATTGATGTTTACATAACTGTTGCCAACCCACATAAGATTTGATTTTGCCCTCTTCTTAGCTCCTGACATTCATGTAAAACTGAATTTGTAGGGCGGTCCTTTCAATCTACTTGAATATTAATATGTCTGTTTCTGACCTCCTTAGTGGCTACTAAGGTTGATGCCAAACCTACAAGTAAACATTACATTTTGCATATGACATAAAATACTTCTTCATCCACCTTGACCTTGAAAGAAAATACTCAAGTGCGATTCCTCACAAATACAAATCTTCATATTGTATATGAACACAGTTGTCTTGCACTTTAGGAATTAATAACAAAACCATTAAGTACAAATATTAAGTACATAAAAGTAATTTTCTGGAATTATGGCACATCCCCTGACTCAGAGTTGATAACATTCCAATACAGACTAATTTGAACGTAAAAATGAAGCAGATCACCAGTAGAGCACTCCAAAGTATCCAGCAGCACCCACTACAATGAACAAATTGTACAGAATACAACCACAGTACATCAATGAACTGCACAGCAGTTGAATGATCATTACACCCTAGTTGACAATTGTTTTATTTTCCAAATAAGCCTCTTCATTATGAAGCTAAGGCTGTAATGGCACATCACTTTGAATTCATTAAACAATTTCCATCATAATTTCAATACCAGTTGACAAAGTAATTTCCCATGACATAATTGTTTGTTAAAAGTGAATAATGACACAATTTTAATTTAATGTTGCTTTCAGTTATATAAAATGAGTGAGGTTTCTTGTTCATCATGATCATAATAAATTATGTCACATCAGTTCATAAAAAACAGTTATTAAAAAAGACACTCTCCTTAGCATTCAATAACATCCAAGTACATGTAAAGTGGAATATGGTGCTGAATAAACAGTCATGCATGTGACGACTGACATTTTTTTTCCTTTTGTTTGAATATTTTCTTGTAATAATCAAACAGTCCTACTGTCGCGACTCGTGTTTTTTAGCATCATAAATGTATGAGTGTACTCCTCCAAATCAGTCTTTAATTTAGTTGCTTCAGGTCGATCTTCTGGCTTCACACACAGCGCTGACTTTATAATTTGTCTCTGCAACATAACAACAAAAAGAACAGCCATTGAGATCTCTGTAATATAAATAAGTCATGTCAGTGTTTCTGAAGCCCTTGTCTACATTACATTACCTAACAGACTAAATATTTTCCCCTGCCATCTGTTGTGATTGTTTGAAATTGATATTTCTTTTATCATTCACATGCAAACATCAACGGTCCTGTTTTGGCTCCTCAGCCTTTGTGGCTTCACAGATGAACTGTTCTAACAGTGCAAACTCCTGTACCTCAGCCTCACTACTGCCCTGTTGGTGACCATCACAAGTGACTGCCACCCTACGTAAAATACTGTTTCATGTGTCAAGTGCATTGAGAAGATGCTGATGTACCTCATGGGGAAAATTGTGTGAAAACCCTTGAGGAAAGTTCTGGTTTCTGGCACCATCCCAGATCTGGAATTCAAGCAGTGATAAAAGGGTGGAAGAACATGTAATTAGCATGATACTATTAACAAGCTGTCCGATTGGCCTTTAGCATGGAAGACATTAGACGTTAATGTTATTACAAACACTTGTGCTTTTCCTGCTATGAAAAGTCAAAATGCTCTGTTGAAATATGCAAGTAATATCTGATAAACTGGCTGGAACTTTACCTATTTTTGAAACAAACTTGAAGCAATTTATTAGTAAACAATTATTGATGTAATATGATGTGTGTCTGAACTCACTGCTTTTCTTTGTTGGTCAGCAGGGAGGTTCCAGAGGAGTTCAAAATATATCAAACCCAGAGCAAATATGTCCACTTTCCGGTCGTAAGTGTTCCTGGTCTTCTGTTATAAAAAAAAAAATTATATTAACAAAGGGCACTTCAGCCCTACAGCATCATTAGTGGTTGAAATCTCCAGGTACCTTTTTAATGGCTTTCTTTGATAACCAATATTCAATAATACAGAAGCATCTGAAGTAAATGTAAACAATGGAGGGTCTAACCTGCTCAGGAGCCATGTACGATGGGGTTCCTTTGTACACTGTTCTCTCCAGCAGGTTTTCAGCATCGTCATCATTCTCGGCAGTGACCAGACCAAAGTCCCCAATCTTCACTTCTCCATCGCGCCCAAACATGATATTGGCAGGCTAACCAGAGGAAAGAAACACAAACATGTAACTCCATGACAGATGTGTAGTAATAAATGACAATCTTGTCTACTTCATCGTCTCACCTTCAGGTCTCTGTGGATGAGCATCTTGGAGTGAATGTACTCAACTCCACTGACTATCTGCAGTGCAATAGTTAGACTGTCTTCTCTTCTCTTGGAGTCTCGCAGAGATTTCCTCACATTCTGTGTATTCTTCTCATCTATCCACACTCTGAGTGTTTTGGTGTCACATAACTCCATCTGAATATAGAGGAACTTTGCAGGTGAATTACCAGTAGACCTAGGGAAGTAAGAAAAAATAAAATAGTGAAATGACATACCTTCATTTTTAGTAAATAAATATAGTTAAGTTAGGATTTTATTAAGTGGATGAGACTTACTGGGAAGTGCTGCAATTCTCAGCTGCAGTGTCCCACTGGTATCCTGTGTCTTCCATCCAACATGTGTAGTATCGAACAATGTTACTATGGTGGAGGTCTGATAATGCCCCCACCTCTCGTAAAGCTTTTCTGATCAAAAGAAGTTTAAGAAAATGAATAAATAAAAACATTATACAGTCCTCATTTAAAAAAATAAAACATAATTTAATACTTGACTTACTCTTTGCAGCGGACAATCTTTATTGCAAAATACTTCCCTAGTAGTTTCTGTTTTGCCTTGAAAACACGACCAAAGGCTCCTTTGCCCAGACAATCTATGGACTCAAATTCTGCTGTAAACCTGTTGAAAGTATTGTTGAATCAAATAGTTGAAAATATGAAAATGCATCTGTGGTTGTGTATAAATAGACAACACACAAACTAAAGCCTGCAGAAGTACTTAAAACATGCAACTAATGTTATTAAATGTTATAATTTTCCATACCTTGAAATTACTGACGGGGTTGATGTTTTCGCACTCGGACTATTTCCTATATTCTTGTCATCGGAATTGGCCATTATATCCTTAATGAATAAAACAAAGTCATGATATCAAGATTAAAAAGTTTAACAAAAGCAAATGAAAAATCATGTTAAGTTACATGATCATCCACAGGCTTACTTTACCTCTTTGCTGTTTCTGTGGGCATTTTGGAAAATTGCTGCAATTCTAACAAGACAAGAAAAATTATAATCAGCAATAACATGTGAAAAATTATGTACTGTAGCTTTACAGTGGGTCTCAAAAGATGGCTTACTTTCTTTTGGGCTTCACATCAGGACTTTGATCCTTTGTAATGGAAAGTAGGAAAACATATTTAAACATACATACATACAGTCCCCCTTGACTTCTCAGCAATTTCTCAGGAATTACTGACAAACTCTTGCTCTTGTAATACTATTGCTGACTTGTTTACTCTCTCCAAAAACATGTGCAACTCACAGGGATTACTAAAAAACATTCTGGTAATATATTAAGTCACTTTCACATTCTGTAAGTCATATTTCAGTAATCACGACCAGTTGAGTAATTCTGGTTTTACCTTAAAAGGTAAATTAAAGGAACTTGATATAACTAGCTGCAATAGACAGAGCATCACAAACAGAGGAACCATGACGGTATAAAAGGATTACATACAAAATAACAGACCTGAATCTTGGGAGAGTTTGATGAATTGGCGAAAACAACTGGGTTACTTGTAGTCGCTGGCAAGCTTTCTGATTTTGCATCACGGGACTTTCTTAGAGAATACAATGAGACACATTAGTAGAATATTCTCAACATCAAACTTAACCATCTGTTATGCTACTAGGTCAGTGCCTTACTGAGTGCTTGGTGTTGTGGGCAGCTTCGCTAGCGCACCATCATCAGCTAAGAAGAAAGATACCTGAAAGCACAAAGGAAATGTTTGCTGTTACATAGTAGCATGTTTTGTATTAATTGATTTTCCCTGGCATGGGGTGCAACATCAATGTGATTTTTTTTTTTTTTTTACTTAAAGGGAACCATTTTCATGTTTTCTGAAACAAAAGATGTTCAAAAGAACCTCACTTGGTAACCTGCTGTTACCACAGTGTGACTGTAGCCAGAAATGTATAAATCTCTTTTTAAAAAGGTATGCTATGCAGGATTTGTCAGTTAGTGTTTGTAAACACACAGCATTTCAAGTTGGCCCCTCCTCCCCAGCTTAACTACAGTGAGAGAGAGAGAGAGAGAGGGGAAGGTGTCGCATTGCTGGATTTGGTGTGAATGAAGAGCTTCATCCTGTCCGCTGTTGCCTCTCTGCTCTGCGTGTGTGTAGCTCAGCCCCCCTCGGTCAAGCGGACACACAGACCTGCAGCTCTTTATACATCCATGACACACAGACAGAGAGCAGAGCGGAGTCCCGACGAGCCCCGACCTCACACCCTGCATGCTGTTATTGGCTGAGGGCTACACACCCACTGCCCAAAGGTTGATGCCCAAAAACGTCCTGAACACAGCAAAATAATAATAAAATACAAGTAGAGGGCAGGATCTCTGCAGGGGTGCCAGGTGCACAGACCAACTATTTATTCATTGAATTAAAATGTGCTGTATCGGGATAGGTATCGTTATCATGATATGAAATTACCTATTTTGGGATATGAGACTTTGGTCATAGCGCCCAGCCCTAATTAAAACTATATTTTATTATATTAAAACAACAGAAAATATTGAATACCTTGCTATCCCAGTCTGACTGTTCTTGAAGAGCAGACCAGGCCAGCTGAGATGCTTTTTGTTTGGCGTCCTTGATAGTCTTACCCTCACCCACAGGGTAGTCCTTGTCGTTGATCACCAACTTGTAGAAAAATCTGTGTAGGCAGGGAGAAAATATTTTCAGATTTCCCTCTCATATCTATCATGCAGTGTCTATTCAGGTCCCAGAGGTTTGGTCATACTCACTGAGGGTTATGAGGGGGGCCGCATCTCTTCTCTTCAATGAATGTATGGGAGCGAGCTGTTTTCTGACAATAGTGGTTGACCATTCCGATGAAATTTGTCTCTATAAAGCTTTTGTCCTCTGTCTTCACGCTCAAGTTCTTTATCTTATCACTGTAATACAAAGACAAAACAGATACTAATTAAAACCTTTTAATAACCAAACAGAGCAAAAACAAAATGTTACTTTGTGCAATGTTTCACGGTGGTGAAGAATGAAACAAAAATGAAACAACACGTTGTCAATGAACTTGTGCTCACCAGATCTCAGACACATTTTGATTCAGATCCTCCTTTTGATTACATGTTGTGCTGCTTGATTTCTCATCTCCAGTCTTGAAAACAAAAAAGTATGATTTTATAACAATGAAATGATTGGAGTGTGGCCTGTGGGACATTTGGAAAAGCTACTTGCACATTTGTGACAATATTATTACAATCAAGGAGAAGAATTTCAATTCTTTCCATGAATTTTTACTAATTTGTTGGCCTTTAATAGAGACAAACTAGTGTGTATTACTACTCACATCTGTAGTTTTACTACCACATATCTCATGATATACAAGCTTGGCTGCTTCCTCCTTAGCTTCCCTCTTTGTCTTCCCATAGGCAGCTGGGTACTCCTTATCGTCAACCATGAACCTACAACATCTAAAACCATAAAAACTTTTATTTAAAGTATTTTCCAATGGTGACTAAACAGCTACACATACATTTGGATACACTGTTAAGACTTACTGCGTGGCATCATGAGGCCCTGGTCTTGTTGACTCCACAGCCTTTATCAGCACCCTTTTCCTCTGGCCATATTCATTGAGCCAACATATATAGTTGATGGTAGTGACACTTGCCTGATGAACTGGTGCTGCAGACACTTCTGCTACAGTTTCTGTCTGTCAGGAAAATAACAAATATACATCAAGAAGACATACAGTGTGTTGTGAATTGGGATTTTACATATTACAGAAATACAAAAATTCACACAGGCAGTAAGTCAAGAAAGCTAATCTTACAGAGTCAACCGGTTCCTCCAACAAGCCTTTTAGAGCATTTTTTGCTGCATTGTGTTTGGCTTCCTTCTTGTTCTTCCCCACACCATCAGGATACGCCTTACCATTCAGGACTGCTCTTAGGGTAAATCTAAGAAATTATAAAGAAAAACAGGACAGTCAATACTCAAAATCGTTTTTGAAGTGGTCATGTCAAGTGGATATCTGTACTATACATTTACTGCCAGATTGACAACTTACTGCTAACCTTTTCCTCTGCTCCGCTCGCATTCACCGTCACTTTTCTGCCACCCAGTCTCTCACTCACCCACTCACTTGCTACGCACACTCCTTATGCCCTGTACTATTCCTTAAAAAGAGCTACGCTTCCAAGAGTTTCACAGACAACAACACAGACGTTGACTCATGTTTCAGAGCAGCGCTGCACAGAGCCCCCCCCCCCAATGCTATTGATTTCCAAATTAATGGATATTTGGCATTATTTTTGGCATTACAAAAAATATTCTTTTGGTCTGGTGGGGGTTCTTGTTGGCCTAGCGGCCCACCAGACCTGTACTACTATAGGGGAAACACTGGCCAGTATAAACAGGAGGAACGATTATGACAAGAAAAACCTGTTTCAATTTTCATTTGGGCACCTCACTGTTGTTTTAAGACAGACCCAAAAAATTGTGAACTGTCCTTAAACAGTTGCAACAGAAGGTATACACCTGCCTCTTTGTGCTTACAAATATCAACAGATACTTGTTGTGGATATTTTGAGCGATGGTCAGCACCTCAGTGGAGAAAAGCGCGCACAAGCCTTTGATGTCTTAAAGCTGAAAATGTTTATTGAAGTACTTGGCCAAGGAGAACTGAAATAGCGAGCATCGAAGTCATCTGCAACTCGAATGCGGTCTCTTTTTGTTCTGCCCCTTGGAGGTCTGAGTCTTAGTCTTTAACCCAAGCAGATCAGCCTACAATATGAAAAATTAGTCTAATTGATTCACTAGTTTCTAAACAAGGAACTGCAGTTTACCTGTGTCAGTTCAGGTCACGTTGCATGGAACTTCAGCAGATATTTGGTTTGAATGTCTGACTGTGTCGATAGAATCTACTGATTCTATTGAATCAATGCTGATTTACCCTCTATGAGAGAGGTTTCTGCTTTCCCCAAACATCACAGACAGCTGGAGTCTCAAGGAGAGGAGAGAATGTCCCCTTCCTGCTTAAGAATTACAGTGTGACCTCAAGGCCCAGACTTGACCCAGTGTAACCCAATTTGTAACCCCTAAAGATGGAAAATTCCATAACAATACTGATACTGAATGCTATAACCATTCCTTCACTGTGACTGAGCTATAGTTGAATTCCAACTTTCCTCATGAAAACAGTCCCAGAAAGGCTTCCTGGACTGTAAATTTTGTCCTATGAGTCAAAGCAGGGCACTGCAGCTATGACATGGGACAAGTTAATCAGTTGAAGGAGAGTAAATATGCACATCATGTAGGTGCAAGGCTATAAAAAACAGCATCAATTGATGATCTGAGTAGGATCGAAACATTGTCCTATCTAATTAAATTTTAATCAGACTGGAGTAAGTGTGCAGGCGTTCTTACTTTTTCATTGATGGGACAAATTTATTCCATATTCCTCAGTTTTTTCCCAACACTGTATGCAGGAAACAATAATATCTCCAGGGTGTGGTTTGTGAAAAAATCTGCCAGAATTAAATCTCCAAACGCTCCTTTCAGTAATGTGGATACTCAGCTAGATGTGCCAATACACTTCATGTCATTCTTGCAAGTCACTGTTTAATTCAGCTTTATGCGCAGCAAACGTCAATATTGAGTAGAAAATAATCACAGCATGCATAACATGCTGTCATCATAAAAATAAATAGGCTACAACAGTGGTTCTCAAACTTTAAATTTTTTGATTTGTTTTTAGATTTTGTCCCCCTTCTGATAAGATTTTTGCTTTTAGGTGTTTTAATTACATGGATGGATTTAAAGTGAAAATAAATTATTCATCTTTGTGCAGGGGACCCCTTGGATCCCCCCCAAGGACCCCTGAGGTTCCCCGGACCCCACTTGAGAACCACTGGGCTACAATAAATGCCTACTTGTCAGACTAAGAAAACAGTCTATTTTGATTACGGACTTCAGTCTTCTTTTTCTGCTGTCCTGTGGAGTGGTCATCCATAGTGTGTCGCCCATCATTTACCCCCCCCCCCCCCCCCCCCCCCCGTCCATTTACTGCGTCATCACGTAGCCCAGACGCCGTGTTACACGTTTTCACGCGTAGTGACAGTGAATGTCCATTCCTGACTTTATTATTGTTTGCACTGATGTTCTCACGCTGCAGCACTTTACATAGATTTTATTAAATAGCCTTTTTTTTATTTTATATATGTTATATGGTCTATGCGTGAAGCAGCATGAATCACTATGGAGGGATACAAATAATTCAGCAGAGGCAGGGATATATAGACCAGAGGGGGGAAATCTCAAATTGAATATCTCAACAAATTATTTCAGGTCTACAATGTTAACTTAATATTAAGAGAAATGCGTGTGTGGTTTAAATGTGGTGACAAAGTGCATTGCTATGTGGAAAAATCACACTGGGAATGTAAACATTCCTAGAGACATTGAATGAACTGAAGGACCATGCAGAATGCACACATTTTCTTATTTTTCTACACACAAAACGGTTGCAATTTTGCAAATATACACATGGGAGCTTTAAGGTTCAATGTGCGTTTATGTTTGCATCTTAACTGGAAAGATCCCGGATTGACACCCATGGAAATACCACATCCTCCAGTTCAAAAAGAGACTGCTGTTAAAACTCCAAAATGTGTTCAAATCCTTTAATCACGCTTGACTTTGCAGGTCTTAAGACCCACCAGAGAATGTATTAAACTCACGTTTTAATGTGATCAGGGCCAACAGATCCGACGTCCTCATATTTCAGCTGCGACCGCGTCCTCTGTGCATACTCGTTTAGTTTAGCTACGTAGTTTCCCGTTTCCATCATAAACAACACAGCGGCCGGAATGCCGACTCAAATCACATAAAAATGGGAAAACAAGGTACAAATCTCAATATAGTGCATCTTTTCCATTTTCATCTTTACTCTGCGTCAATGTCTGAAGACTTTCGATTCAGCCGTGCCCCTCCGCAAGTTTCGTTTTCTCGGTAAAACGTCATGCTCCAGAGTGGTGGCGCCTTCAAATGGCGTCCGAAATATCAAAACTGGTTCAGCAAACATGAACCAGCTGACAAGTGGAAGCGAAAATGTAACTCACCTTGGAAAGTGTGGAAAAAGTCTCAGTGAAGTAAAAGTGATGTGTTTGTTTTAGCTAACATCCATATTCTGTAAATAATCATTTTGATGGATTCTTAGATTTGAATTAACATTTGCTTGAATTTCATTAAAAGCAGCTGCAGTTAACTTTAAAACGTGTCTACCTGTTTTTCACCTGAACTAAATCGTTATTTTATTAGCTTGTTAAATAACTACAGTTCCTATAAGGTTTGAGTATCGCAACTGCAGCTAAGACTCATGGGAGCTGTAGTTGTTCAATGCTAATAATCGTTAAGTAGACGCTCGAAATGTTATTGTAAAGTAGTAGATATCCACGTTGGCCATTAGCAGTAGTAACTAAGTACATTTACTCAACTACTGTTTATTACAAGTACCGTCAATTTTAAGGTACTTATACTGTACTTGAGTATTTTCATTTTATGCTGCTTTATAGTTCTACTCCACTACATTTCAGAGAAAAAATATTGTACTTTGTACTCCACTACATTTATTCGACAGATTTAATTACTAGTTACTTTTATAGATCAAATTTTTTATATAAAATAACATAATGTTAAGCTTATAAATTAAGCTGCATTATTAAAGATTAAACCAGTGGTTCCCAAATGTTTTGGCTTGTGACCTCTTGTAAAAAATAAATGTAGTTGTGTCTCTTTGTGATATTTCAGATGTCTATGAGTTGTTTGCAGTTCCAGCAAAGAGACTTTTCCCCTCACATGGTTTCAAATAAATAACTATTTGAGACCCAGAGAGGTCAAACTCTCCAATATTTCACAAAAATGCAAAGATTGAAGAAAGGTTCTGAAACTTTAACCCACATGTATGAAGCAGAACTTTGCCTTCTCTTCTTTCCAACCCAATCTATCATCTCAAGACCCCTCAGATTTGTCTTATGCTCCTCACAAGGCAGTTTAAACTAGCTCCACCTCAAGCATCTACACCAATAAAATGCTGTTTATGCATTGACTCATCAGTATTAACAATGCACTTTGTTTGTATTTAATATATCAGTCACAGTTCGTTTTTCTGCAAAACAAGTACTTTTATTTTAATAGTTTAGTAAACTTAACTGGTAATACTTCTATGCTTAAATGTAGAACTTTTACTTGGAAGTATTTTTACATTGTGGTATTGATTGACTTTCAGTTAAGAAAAGGATCTGAGTATTTCCTCCACCACTGGCCACTAGTTACCTCCATCACAGCTACTGAAATATGTGACCCTATCTCAAAATACTATGGGGGTCACAGTTTTAGGTAAAAGTTAACTATTATAGTATGTGACCCTATCTAAACGGGTTGTTGTTACCATTTTTGGTAACTTTTGTCAAAATCCTATTGAGTCTATAATCTATTAGTCTCTTTTAATATAATAATTTTTAGACCTAGAAAGTCACAACTGAGCACCACATACACAGAAAGGCAAAATGGCAGTATCATATTTACATTACATTATTTACATTTGTTAGGTAAATCAAACCCAACATCATTTAATGTAATATAAGTCGCTAAAAAAAAAAACAATGGTTAACGTAGAATTCTAAAAAAATGTAACAAATCATTGTACATCTATTCAAAATATAAATAATACAAAGCATCCTAAATTTTCCACAGGATTTCCAAATGAAAAAAAAAAATTAAGAAAGTCCTCCACCAAACAGCATCAACAATGTCCTTCCAGAGATGGAGAGCAGATTCAAATGGGATGATGCTCAAAATCTGATCACTGTACTGCCTTAACTGCTTATTACAGGCTGTTGGGTGTGATGATAATGATAGTGTGATGAACCTGTTTCATGCTGTAATATGCACTCACTTAACATGTATAATGTTTCCACTGTCAAACACTTGTTACTGCTTTTTCACTCAGAACTACTGCACACATATATTTTTTATCAAGTTCATTCGTGGTCTGCTGCTGTATCCCCGGGACAGTTAGAGCACAAATCCTCTTCATCTGTCAAACAAGAAAACTGTATGTCAGCAAATGCAATAAAAGCAACATGAAGTAGCCATGTTGTCAACACTCTTACCATTATAGGTGGTCCCACACCATATGCAGTAAAAATGGACTCCACGTAAATAGGATGTCAGAATTTGCAGTTTGTCAAAGGACTGTAAGAGAAAAGAATATAACAAATACATTGTAAGATTAATCTGAATTAATCACCACAAAATCCTACAAGATGCATTTATTGCAGCATACGCAAGTATATTAACTATCCCCAACAACAAAACTGATTGGTTCATATAATAGGATTACACATTACATCACTGAAAAAACAAGTTCAACTTGATACTGACGGTTAATTCCACAATCTCCTCTTCCTCCTCCTCCTCCTCCTCAACTTCTTCTTCCTCATCATCAGCCTCTGCTTTAGGCCAGTACCAGTCTTCCCTAGGGACTGTGATACCCTGAAATTTAAAAAAAAACAACTCAGCCAAAGGATTCACACTCTATACTGACCAGCAGTGAAATATCAAAATATGTTTTCTGATGAGCCTCTGCTATAGCCATAATTTCTCCAACCTTCTGACTGTCAAGCTGCTCACAGGCTGACTGACTCCTTCTGAGATCTCCTTCAATCTTACGCTCTTCTCTCTCTGTCCTTACTCTTGACCTGGAATGAAGGAAACATGATAGCCCACACACAGAGACTGTGAAACACTTGCATTATAATAAAAATGATGATATTAATAATAATACATATACACTTTTCATAATAATACACCACACTTTTCATTCATAGTGAAACTCAAAGTGCTACGGTATTTATAAATAGAACATACAACATAAAGAAATTAATAATAAAGAGTTAAGATGAAAAAGCCTTCCTGAATAGAAAGATTTTAGGTCTATTTTAAGAGTAGTGTTTATAGTATGGGACAATGCTCAGGGGCATAGGGCATCTCTTAGAAATCTGCAAACTTCACCTAAAATCTTCCAGTGATTTGGTCTCATTCTGTTGTTTGGCTCGTACTTTCTGTCGGTAATGTTCAAGTTCCTCCTCCGCTTTTCTCTTCTTCACCTCCTCCATTCCAATGCCACCTCTGTCTGAATCATTACAGAAAGAAAAGGTAAGCAATCAGTCGAATTACGCAGGTTGTTTCCAAATACACTTTAAATTTTAAAATGTATTCCTTACCAGTTTTGATATTTAATGGAATTGGATCAACTCTTCCTGCTCCTGCAGAGGTAACAGAGAGGATCATGAATACATGAAATAAATACAGTAACAGTTGAAAAATCAGTAAATCGAAGAGTAAAAGAAGAAAACTTGCCCTGCTTTCCGAGGCCTTGACCAGCTTTGTAACCCATTTTCTGCAGAAGTGCAAAGCCCTTGTTCTCATTACTGATGGAGCTCTGTAAAGCTGCTTCTCGGCTGTCTTTCTCTTGCTCTTTGTAGGTCTTCTGGCGATTCCTGATGTTCTTCTCCTTTTGCTCTGCCTCCTTCTTCATTGCTTCTTTTACTCGCCTCACCATGCTGACACCTGGTTTCACATCTTGTCTGGCAGACAGAACAACATAGAAAATGTTATTTTGGGATAAGAAAACAATGATATTCAGTTAATGCGAGAGCAATGATTGTTAACTCCCACTTCTACATCTTCATAGCTGACACAACTTACTTTATTTGTTATCAGTGATATGATAATGTCTCAGATTTAGCCAAATGACTCATTTTTAAGTGCAGGCCATGGGTAGGGTGATATTATACATTAAAAAGCCAACAAAATAGCATCAAAGGGCTCTTTTGAATTGGTCTGAATTAGCTTTTAACTTCATACAACATACAAAAGTACCAAAATGGTTCCCAATGTAGCAACCTCGATGCTTCGAGCTTTTAATACAAACACTAGCCACAAATAATGCTTACATTTTGCTGAGAAATGCGTCAGACATATAGTCCTCTTCCTCATCAGACATTTTGACCGCACAAAAGGGCAAGAATGTATCAAAGAACAGTTACAGCGACTTATAAACTATTCCGGTTGTGGGTTTATGTTTGCTTTGCTAATGTTTGGTTCGTTCAACGATATGTTCCGACTAGCTACAAGGTACTAAACAATTATAAAGTTCCGGCGCTTTTGATAAATCATTCAGAGGAAGGTTCTTATTTTTTGTGCATTAAGACAACTGGAAAAAATGATACACATAATATGGCACTTTTTTGTTGATTATTTTAAAGCTGTATTTTCTGTACATTACTTCCCGTAGTTTCACATCGGACTATCTTTAATGCGACACCGTCGGTCCTCGTCGTCATTCATCCTCGGTTATCGAAACACAGGTAGGATGAACAATTTGCTTACATATAGCACATGTTTCAGTAATATGTTGTCGCTGAGGTGTATGTGAACAGCTGAAATTTAAGAAAAAAATACGACGGTATATAGGTAAGGTTCAGTTTGGGTGTGTAGTCGGAGTTTGGCTTGTTCCTCGTAGCTAGCTTAGGTTGCTAAGTTAACCAGCTCGCCTGTCAACAGCTGGATGTAGCTGTCAACACGAAACAGCAAAGTGTTAACGCTACACAGCTTTAAGATTTTAGATTGACACATTTTATACGATAAGTAAGAGAGGATTTAAAAGCTGCTATAGCGCTGACAGCTGATTGAACCTAATAATTACTGCTGTCTTTGGCATAAACCAAATAAAGTCATAGTAATACTGTAAAATGTCTACAAATCTTTGGTAACTCGAATAATTATTGTCTTGTTTTCTAGCTAATATTGTGATTGGATGAAAGGGCAGAAATATGAGATGTAACATCTACAGACAAAGTACACCTCCTAATATAACATTGAGAGAGCAGCTGGAAGTCTTAAACCTACCTCTTTAGCCTGACTTTTGACTAAGAATGATTTAAAGACATTATTTACTTTATCTTATTCACCTATTGTATTGTATTCATATTGTAAAATTTTGTTTCATTCATTTATTATTATTTTTTCCCCCCATCAATTTTATTTGTCTTTGTTTTTTAAAATCTATTTTATCTACTTCTTAACCTCTTTCACTCTCATCTGTGAAGCACTTTGTATTGCACTAAGCTATGTGAAATGTACACAAATGAAGTTTGATTGATTGATTGCAGAGGCGAGGGCACCACTGTGATACAAAGGTCCTCGCCATGGAGCTGGCTCACAGTCTGCTGCTCAATGAAGATGCTTTGGCCCAGATCACTGAAGCCAAGAGGCCTGTCTTCATCTTCGAATGGCTCCGCTTCTTGGATAAAGTGCTTGTGGCAGCAAATAAGGTGACCGTTCACATTTTGGCGTTGTTTACGCTGTAGTTTTCATTAGGTGCTACGCAGTTTGTGACTTTATTTTGTGCTTGAATGTCAGGTGGATGTGAAGGAGAAGCAAAAGAAGCTGGTGGAACAGCTGACAGGACTGATCAGCAGCGCTCCTGGTCCACCAACAAGAAAACTGCTGGCCAAAAACCTCGCTACCCTCTACAGCATTGGCGACACCTTCACTGTTTTCCAGACGTTGGATAAATGCAATGAGATCATCAAAAGCAAGGACGACACACCTGCGTACTTACCAACTAAACTGTGAGACCCCATTTAATCACAGCAGTTTGTATTTTCATAGGACATTTTTAAGAACAGATCCTGCATATTTTTTTCTTTATGTCCAGTTTGCACTATATTTGTGACTATATACAGTACCAGTCAAAAGTTTGAACACACCTTCCCATTTACTTGAATGAGGAAGTGTGTCCAAATTTTTGACTGGCACTATATATATTTGCATTAAGATAGAAGCTGCTCAGCACTGCTTCTAGACTTTCAATGATACACAGTGTGTCCATATTCAAGGGTATTAGCAGTTAAGCCAAATGTTAATCTGCAGAATGATGTTTCATCTTTTAAATGAGGGATTAAGTGTACATGAGCAGATATTATGCTGTATTTCTTGCAGGCATTAATGGAATCTAACTGTGGTTGCATATCATTTGACATGCCCACTTGTTTCCATACAGAGTGAGGTGGACTGAGAGGGGGGTGTGGGGTATACACAGGGGTCTGGACCCCCCTGCTAATCACTGAGCCATTGTGACACTCCTGCAGTGTTTTAGTATACATAATGATATGTTTGAAGCTTTGAGGTTAAATCTTTCTCATGATGCCACTTACTATCTTGTATTATCATCAGTCTCAAGAGGAGACACATGTAATGAATGTTAGAATGGCACAAAACAGTTCTATGAAATGAGATGATACAATTTATATGTTTCTGAAGCCTCATCTGATGATTATATTGCAAATAATTTAAATTGATCCATCATGTATAGTTTAATTTTAACACACACAGTAACTTCTTTTTGCAGTGCTGCAGTGGCATGTGTCGGAGCTTTTTATGAGAAGATGGGCAGGATGCTCGGAAGCTCCTTTCCAGACACCATTAATAATCTTTTGAAGGCATTAAAGAGTGCAGAGGTATGACTTTTAAAGTATGACACTGGAAAATGACACGGACATTTTACAATTGTCTTATTGCAGGAATGTATTGGGACTATAGGAACAGTACACAACAGAAATGGTTGTGACATTTATTTCAATCCTCCTATTTCCACCTTTACTTTATTTGTCTAGTCTCAAGGCAGAGGAGAAATCCTCCTCAGCCTGCAGAAGGTGCTCAGTGGACTGGGTGGAGCTGCAGCTTCATGTCACAGAGATATCTACAAGAATGCCCGCTCTTTACTCACAGACAGGTCCATGGCTGTGCGCTGTGCAGTAGCAAAGGTATGTCCAAAGAGGGCCTGACACAAAAACATGTGAATGAAATCGTAATGAAGAAATCAACAAGCACAAGCGCATCTTTTTGCTATGTCACTGTGTTGACCAAACTCCGATCTGATATATTGTGTAAATCCCCTCCCTATTGTGAAAGATGACTTCCTGTTTAAAAAAAAACAAAAAGGCAATCAGCTGTACATGTGGTACAAGTTATGTGGCCTGTATATTTTGCCATATATATATAAACCGAGCATCCATATTGTTTGCATGCGTATAATATATATGTAATAATATATATCAGTCACTTTATTTGTTCCAAAAGGGCATTTGGTTTTCCAGCACAGAAAAACAAAACACAAGAGATGTTTCCTGTTCATATTTAAATGTTACTAAAAGGACTCCATCTTTGTTCCTCTTGTCTGATCAGTGCCTGTTGGAGCTGCAGAATGAGGCAGTATTCATGTGGACCACAGAACTGGAGAACATGGCCACGTTGTGTTTCAAGGCCCTGGAGGGATCTAACTATGGCGTTCGGGTAGCGGTGGCCAAACTGCTGGGAACAGTCATGGCCACTGCCCTGATGCCCAAACAAGCAGCAGGTAAGTTAAAGAGTTGATTTGTATAGTTTATGTTTAGGACTTTAGCTCATCACTTTTTTTCTAAATGGTCTGAAATCTCTTTTCCTCAGTGATGCGTCAGAATGTGAAGCGAGCCACTCTGGAGGAGGTGCTGGAGCTCATGGCCACAGGCTTTCTGCGTGGTGGATCTGGCTTCCTGAAGAGCGGAGGGGAGATGTTGAAGGGGGGCGGCTCTGTCAGCAGGGAGGTGCGGGTGGGAGTCACACAGGTGAGCTGAATCCTCAAACGTAACAAGAATCGGAGCTTTGTTGTCTTATTCAGCCAGCTCACATATAATCCCTCTCCATCTTCCTCAGGCCTACGTTGTGTTTGTGACCACACTCGGCGGTCAGTGGCTGGAGCGCAACTTTGCTACGTTCCTGTCCCACGTTTTGGACTTAGTGTCTCACCCGCGGGCCACGCAGACTCACGTCGAGGCTGTGTACTCACGGCGCTGTGTCTCCTTCATGCTACGCGCCACCCTGGGGGGCTTACTTGGCGAGAAAGCGCAAATTGCAGCCGGCAAAGAAATCTGCCAAGCCATCAGCAAGCAAATGAGGGCTGTGGGTAAGGAGGATGGGGGGGAAATATCACGGTTCAGAGCATTACAGAGTAAGTACTCATCCATTATTATCATTTTTAATTCACCATTCATTCAGTTTCTAAAAGTTTTGCATGGTTTGAGCATGTCTTGCATACGGAGATGGTTTTTCTTTTCTGTCTTGTGTTGTGTGCGGAGATGGCTTTCCCTATTTCTGCTTTTCCTCTTTCTCTCCACTTTTGCTTCCTTTTGATTACTTTCCTCTCCCTTTAAATCTAACATTATCCATCGCCAACTCAGCATTAAATTTACTCATGCTTGCATTGTTGCATACCCTTCATGACTGTTTGCCTGTGAATTCACATTCTGTTATTGCATTACAATCCCTAAGGAGCAGATAACATTACTCTCTCTGACTGCTGACACCCAGCTTACACAAGCAGAAAAAGCAGCATGTGCCACTAAATTCACAGACTAGGAACAAGCCATTTCCCACCACAGCAACAAGACATAATATTTGCACGTTTGTCCATCATTTAGTCTTATTGATTTCATTTCCTCCAAATTTTCATTTTTGTTTTCTGCTTCACAACAACACATTGATCATTTTTATAATCACCTTTATCTCATTCAAAAAGGATGATTCTTACTCTGATTTGCTTTGCAACCTTCAAACTTCTGTAAACTATGTCAAACTTACAGTGTTCTTATTGATGTTAAAATAGACTTTGAAAAAGATGTTGATGTCTCTCAAGACTCTGCGCTCCTGGGCTCATCACTGTACTTGCTGCTTATTGTGAGACTTCTTGAAATGAGACTTTGTGAAATATATATACGAAAAGTAAATGTTTCCTGGGGCCACGTATTCTACAGTCCGTTCCCTGTATCCCAAATTTTATCAAAAAACATGACTGCAACAGTTCAAGAAGCAGCTTTAAATCTATTCTATCTGTTATTGATGTTTTCCATAAGTGTGATCTGTCTTGGCTTTCTTATAACTGTTGCCTATTCAGAGCTCTGAGGATATAAGCTCTTATACTGGAGCATTCAGATAAAATATTACTGTTTGTGTTGTTTTGTCATATTTATCCTTAATTACAACAATAACCATTGTTTCCTGAAGTTTTCAATGCAACATTTTACCTTTTTTTTTATTTGTTTGAGTAAAATCCTCAGAGCTCTGAGTTTGGTATATAGCAGTGTGCTCTTCAGTATTTTGAAGGATTCCAGCGCTGTATTTGCAGAACTGAGTCGATTTAAAATGTGTAACAGCAAAACATGGACTAATGTGGCCAGCCAGTTAGGTTACTACAACCTGTTTTTATGTACAATTAACTACAAAGTGCCTTATTTTTAAAAAAAAAAATCTTTAATCTGAGTTGCAATTTATTGCAGGACATCTTATCCATCAATGCTGCACACATTAAAATTAGTAGCATATTGTTATATTTTTACTGTGTGAAGTTTAGTAATGATTTCATTTGTTGCCAGAAGTTTTTATTCTGCTCAACTGATACATTTTTGAATTTTATAATAATAAATCCTTCTTTTCCGTTTCTCTTTTTCTGCCACGTTTTTCCAGAGGCAGTTGTGAATGACATCAGTGGAGAGAACAAGGCGGGGGCATCTGATGTCTCTGCCAGTCAGCATGTTATGGTTTGCGCCCTCAAAGAACTGGGCAGTCTAGTTCAGAGCTTGAGTGCCACAGCTTCACCGCTCATCCAGGAGCCTTCCATAGGTGAGACACACACATGGCATATATAAAAACAAACATATGTGTGTTTTAGTCCACTTCATTTTCAATAAACACAACTGGCCTTTACGTACATAACAGTATCATCAACAACTGAGCACTTTTACATGGAATTGACAGAATAATAGCTCCTTTCAGCTACCTCTTCTATTGACTGGAATATATCATGTTATAATATATTATTGAACAAGCTCTTCCACTTTCAGGAGTTTAGTTAGATCACTGTACATGTACTTATTGCATGTTAGTCTCAATGTGATTCATTACATTGGAATCTACAGTCAGAAGAAATGAATTCAGATTGAATTCTTTCACAAATTAAACCGCATTCCTTGTCCTCTTTCCCAGGACTCCTTGAAACTGTGACCTCAGTGCTGCTGCACCCAAGCATGGCAGCTCGTTTGGCTGCTGCATGGTGCCTGCGCTGTGTTGCTGTGGCGCTGCCCTATCAGTTGACCCCACTGCTGGACCGCTGTGCAGAGAGAATCAATAACCTGAAAAGTTCACCCGAGGCTGTGAGCGGCTACAGTTTTGCGATGGCTGCTCTACTGGGAGGCGTACACCAGTGCCCGCTGGGTATCCCCCACTCCAAGGGCAAGGTGTGTGGCCCCAGAATATAAGCCCAGACCAGTCAATCAATGATTCAGTCTTATTGGTTCCTTCTGTTTCAGCCTAATTGATTCCCCTGGTTAGATGTAAAGATTGAAATTTCGGTGTTCCTTCCCTGTAGTTGGTGGTGAGTATAGCTGAGGACCTCCTGCGGACAGCTGCTCAGAACAGTCGACTCTCCCTGCAGCGTACACAGGCTGGATGGCTGCTGCTGGGGGCCCTCATGACTCTCGGTAAGTCTATCAGATGCTACTTATCCTTTAGCTGTGATATGTCAGAAATCCCCTCTCCCTCTTACTGACAACATTGCCATAACTTCGTGTTTGTGTGCGTGTCCAGGTCCCTCCCTCGTACGCTACCATCTTCCCAAGATGCTGCTGCTGTGGAGGAACGTGTTTCCTCGCTCCCAGAAGGAACTGGAGGCAGAAAAGGCCAGAGGAGACTCCTTCACCTGGCAGGTCACCCTGGAGGGCCGAGCTGGAGCACTGTGTGGTAAAGAAACACCTTCCTGTTTACTTATACATGGTCTGTAATGTCACCACACTCAATTCTGATCATAGTCCTGCTCCTTCCTTCTACAGCCATGCGTAGTTTTGTGGCCCACTGTCCTGACCTGCTTACTGAGGATGTAATCCGTAGGCTGATGACTCCCATTGAATGTGCCATGACTATGATGTCTCAGTGAGTATGATGTTTTAAGTAAGACTGTGTGATTAATAGAGATATATAGTAAAGATAGGAATGCATTTTGTCTTTGTTGCAGGACTTTTCTGATTATGTATCTAGTGATTGTTATGTTTTCTGCTGTTATCAGTGTCCCTGCCATCATTAAAGTCCATGGTGCTCATCTGAAAGCAAGCGCAGCGATGGTGAGACTGAGGTTGTACGACATCCTGGCTCTATTGCCTCCCAAGACATATGAAGGTAAGACAGGTATTTCTTTATTAAGATAGTGGCAAAAACAAGGAAAGGTGTTTTAAAACCTGTAATCTGCTTGTGTAGGCAGCTTCAACGCCCTCCTCAGAGAGCTGGTGGCAGAATTCACTTTGACTGACAACTCAGCCAACACCACCACCTCCTTGCTGCGCTCGCTCTGTCACTATGACGATAGTGTGCTCATGGGTTCCTGGCTTCAGGAGACTGACCACAAGTCCATAGAGGATCAGGTAAAATCACCTGTCATATGAATAATCCAACATGCAATAATGCTATGTATTCTCTTAATAACTGTAGATGATGTGTGTGTTTCTACAGAACAAACCCATACTGTATTGTTTGGCTATTTTCTGATCTCTGGGTCACCACTGTATGATTGTTTCTGAACAGCTACAGCCCAACAGTGCGTCTGGCAGTGGAGCTCTGGAGCATGATCCCTCCTCCATATACCTGCGTGTCCCTGTAGGTGAGGCCATCCCAGGGCCTCTGCCTTTGGGTGTGTCAGTCATTGACGCTTCAGTGGCTCTGTTCGGTGTGGTTTTTCCCCATGTCTCCTTCAAACACAGGTGAGCAATTAAGTGGTTTCTGTAGAAATACTGAAAATATAATAATAATACTTTGAGAACGTCAACATCTGTTGTTGGTTTAATCCACACTTGTGTCCACTGTCCACTGCAAAAGTGTTTGTTGAAAGCATTTACAGAATAAATTCAACCTGATGTATATGATTCAGGCTGCAGATGCTAGACCATTTTGCAGAGTGTATAAAGCAGGCTAAAGGAGTACGACAGCAGGCCGTCCAACTGAACATCTTTACTGCAGTGCTTAGTGCCCTCAAGGTGAGAAAACTTGCATCATACCCTCATAAGAGTATCACGTTTCATTATTTAGCTAATATGTAGTGAAAAATAATATATCTCATCCTTCCTGCCTGACTGAAGGGTTTGGCCGAAAACAAGAGTACTCTGGGCCCTGAGGAGGTGCGTAAGTCGGCCCTGGCCCTGGTGATGGGAGCACTGGATAATCCCAATCCCATCTTGCGCTGTGCTGCTGGAGAGGCCCTCGGTAGGATGGCTCAGGTGGTGGGAGAGGCTACTTTCATTGCCAGAATGGCACAGACCAGTTTCGACAAGTAAGCTTTCTATATCTTATCATCTTTGCTGTATTTGTGATTTTTGTGCCTCAGTGTCAGCGACAACCATGGCCGGAGGCATTATGTTTTCGGGTTGTACGTCCGTTCATACGGACATCCATCTGTCCTAATTTCGTGAATGCGATATCTCAGGAATGCCTGGAGGGAGTTTCTTCAAATTTGGCACAAACGTCCCCTTGGACTCAAGGATAAACTGATTAGAATTTGGTGGTCAAAGGTCAAGGTCACTGTGACCTCACAAAACACGTTTTTGGCCACAACTCAAGAATTCATGTGATAATTATGACACTAATGAGAATTTGGTCAAAGATTAAAGGTGAAAGTCAATGTGACCTCATAAGACATGTTTTTTGGCCATGACTCAAAGTTTCAGACAAATGTCTAATAGGATATGGATAATAGGATGATGAAGTGATGACATTTTATATCCAAAAGGTCAAAGGTCAACTTCACTGTGACATAATGTTCTGCAAGAACACTTTTCTGGCCATTATTCACCACTAACTCAGGAACAGAAGGGGAGATTGCGACTATATTTCACATTCAGTTGGATACTGAATTGGTGACACTAATTTTGGGTGCCTATCTTGAAACTGTTGTGATTGTATAGATCTTCTGTGCTGCCAGGTTGAAGATGTGCAGGAAGCTTCCACGTTTTAGAATGTGTAGCTTTGCAGAATTGTCCATATATGATGCTTTGTCTACTGTCATGGCTACAACTTTGTGTTTTATCAGAATCAGCTTTATTGGCCAAACATGTAAACACTACAATGAAAATACACTTAATACCTTTTATTAAATTTCGTCAAAGTCTTCACTACAAATATTATGAGTCTGGACATGGATGTAAACTGCAACTTGACTGGTCAGTGGAGGCAAACATCCGCAAGGCGGTATTTCTAGTTATTTATTCTAATATTTTTCCTGTTAAGATTGAGGGAGACTTAGTCAACACATAAGCAGAATAATCATTTTTTACATTTTATAATAGGTCAAAGATGTTTTCAGGAGAGTTTATAAGATAATAGTTTCAGTCTTTGATTGTCCTAAATCAATTTTGAACTGAATCTATCTTACCTCCCTATCCTTGACTTTAATCAAGTGATCCATATCTTCCCTCCTCCTCCATTTCCAGGCTAAAGTCGGCCCGTGATGTAGTGTCAAGGACGGGTCATTCACTGGCTCTTGGCTGTCTGCATCGATATGTTGGAGGAATTGGCTCAGGCCAGCACTTAAAGACCAGTGTCAGCATCCTATTGGCTCTGGCCCAGGATGGATCCTCTCACGAGGTCCAGGTATGATGAATTACTCGGGAGGAATGGATTTCGAAATTCACCCAGAGGGTTGAGAGTGGTTTAATTTCCTGTAGCTTCTTTCCTCTATATTGGATCATATTTTGGTTTACTTCTCATATATGATGTTTTTCCTTTTGTATGTAAATCCTAAAACATCAAGCTTTGTTTCTGTTATCCCTGCATCACGGCTTTGATACTATAATATATACTATATATATTTATATTCTATTCATTTTTTTCAGACCTGGGCTCTGCACTCTCTTGCTCTGATCGTGGACTCCAGTGGTCCCATGTACAGAGGCTATGTGGAGCCCACCCTCTCCCTGGTGCTCACACTGCTCCTCACTGTGCCCCCTTCTCACACAGAGGTGCACCAGTGTTTGGGCCGCTGCCTGGGAGCCCTCATCACCACTGTCGGACCAGAATTACAGGGTAACTGGCAGAAACAAAATCAAAAACCTCCTTGTGTCACTGTGACCGTCTCATTTGACTCTCTTGTCTTTAAAAGCCTTTTAACTGTAATATACCCACCTCATGCCAGCAGGTGGCAGTGTCAGCGATTTTAATCCACTACAGGCCTCTAACACAGACCTGGAGACATACTGTGTATTCACCAACTGTTAAAATGCAATTTCTTTTTGTCTCGCTTCCTAATCTATGACATTGGGTTTGCTAGGAAACGGTGCCACTATCTCCACTATCCGCTCGTCCTGCCTGGTCGGTTGCGCCATAATGCAGGACCACTCTGACTCCCTGGTTCAGGCAGCTGCTATCTCATGTCTGCAGCAGCTGCACATGTTTGCTCCCCGTCACGTCAACCTGTCCAGCTTGGTGCCCTGTCTCTGTGTATGGGAATCTAAAATTTATTTATCACTCCTCATATATATTATAAGATAATATATTTTTGTGTGGCTGATATATGCAAAAGAGTTTCAGACTACAAATATTTGTCACAATCATAATTTTCTACTGTCTAATCGGAAACCCTGCAGGTACACCTATGCAGCTCTCACCTGTTGCTGCGTCGTGCTGCTGTGGCCTGCTTGAGACAGCTCGCTCAGAGAGAGGCCGCAGAGGTCTGTGAGTATGCCATGAGCCTGGCAAAGAGGGCAGGAGACAACAACACAATAAGTGAGTACAAACCATGAAGCTAATGAGAACATTTTGTGTGGTCGGGATTTATCAGTGAGACACTGGCACTCTAATTGTTTCGACTTCGTCCCTGGTTCAGAGCTTAACATCACAGAGACGGGTCTGGAGGGGGTTCTGTTCGGCATGCTGGATCGGGAGACAGACAGGAAACTGTGTTCTGATATTCATGACACATTGGGCCACATGCTGTCGTCTCTTGCCGTGGAAAAGCTTTCTCATTGGTTGAAACTCTGCAAGGATGTCCTGGCAGCAACTACAGGTGACTCTACTATACAACTAAATATGACACATTACCATTTTCTATCTCTAAGTTAATTAAGGTATCACACAGAAGCGGGTAAGATAAGTCAAGTCAAGATAGTAGCCCAGTATTGCTTTCACTGTTTAGTGAGCTCTAGAGGCATCTGCAGGATAATGCATGTTGACAGCATTCACACTATCAGTCAATCCTGTCTAGTAAGGCAAAATCGTTTTTGACATGGTGGGATAAGTCTGCTCTTGTGTGTCCATCTCCTCTTTCAGACGTAGGAGGAGCTGTTACATTCGAGGTGGAAAAGGACGAGGAGGACTCTGAGAAAAAAGACGAGATGGACGATGACACCATGTTTACAGGTCTGGGCGAAGACGATAAGTCCAAGCCCTCTGTGGCACCACGCTGGGTGACACGGGTGTTTGCCGCGGACTGCTTATGCCGCATCATCCTGCTGTGTGAAAATGCAGACAAAACGCATTTTGACCTGGCAGCTGCCCGCTCTGCACAAGCCAAGAACCCCAAAGGTACAACACACTGCCAAACAGAGTTGCTCATAGTTCACTTAAGGATCTGTGATTGATTTACACCACCTGGGATCTCTTGTCCAATCACAAGGAACAAGGACTGAGGGCTGAGGTTATCAAAAATCCTGCACTTCAAATAGATTTTTTAAGCCATGTACCAATATTAAAACTATTGATTACATGGAGCATTGGGAGTTTCCTTCTAACCTAGAGTGCAGCTGTTTGGTTGGCACTGACTGCTGCATTTGCTTTAAATCTTAGTTTATTTTTTGGCCGAGTTTATGTGTTTTTTACAACCAGGCAGCTCTACTCTCAGCTGCTGAAGAAACTCATTCATGTGCTTTTATGTAAAGATGGAACAAAGCCAGAGATGAGTAAGCAAAAGTGGGAGGGATATTTTTTTTTTTTTTCACTATGACAGATAGAGGAGCCAGTATTTATATAAGCTCCTCTGAAATAAGGGACCATTCTACAGACTAGACAGTAAGAGCACAGTGTAGTGATTCTGCAGCTCTGAAAGCAGCTAAGCCAAATTTAGTGACTTGGATTGAGTGGATGGTCGGTCTGCAACGCTGGTGTGTCAGACTAATCCCTTGAAAGGTGCACTTCAGCTAAAACTCATTTAAATCTCAGCCTCAAGGTCAATATCCAGTTCCTTTTCAGTCGCTGCAAGTACACGCTGAAACGCTAAAAACTGATGTGTGTGTGTGTGCGTGTGTTATTTTCAATTCATTTTCACAATAAGGAAGGTGTTTAGACCGCAAACACAGAGACCTTGATGGAGGCAATAATTGTACCTCCCTGCTGGCATACAACCCATCATCAAAGCATTACTAGAGCAAATATTAAACAATAAATGACAAAATGTTTAAATAGACAGCAATTTGTCACAAATTCTGTTTATTTTCTAACTGATCAGTGTGGGACACATTGCTTACAGTGGTTATAAATGCATGTAGGCATTCCTCACACAATCCCTCTTGATTTCTATCCCATCTCTCTCTGTCCAGGGGATCTGTTGGTGCTCCATTTGTCTGACCTCATCCGCATGGCCTTCATGGCGGCCACAGACCACAGTAACCAGCTGAGGATGGCTGGCCTGCAGGCCCTGGAGGACATCATTAAAAAGTTTGCCTCTGTACCAGAGCCTGAGTTCCCAGGCCATGTAATCTTGGAGCAATACCAGGCCAATGTGAGTCAAGAACTTAGTGGAATTGAATTATGCTGCAAAAGTTGAAAAATTAACAGTGACACAGCAAATGTAAAACAAATTGTTGAAGTAAACTTTGTGCCAATCATGAATGCATTTAGGTCGGAGCTGCCCTCAGACCTGCATTTTCACCCGATACGCCGTCTGACATAACAGCTAAAGCATGCCAGGTAAGACTCCCTGCTGTATTCATGATCCTCTAGAAGTAATGTCCATTCAAAGGGCTTTTTAACCCTGTTTGAGGTGTGCACTGCAGAAATGGAGAGATGCTATTAGCACCAAGCAACCAGCTCTGTTTGTACTCTATCATTCATCCTACTGACCGGCCCCTTCATATATTAATATATTTTGATGATGTTAGAGCCCTTTATAGCATTGCCACTGCAATAGCAGTTAATTACCACTGCATAGTGAGTCATCATCCCCTTAAACCCAGCGGTGTCAGATTTTCTGGCTTAATGCTCTTTGACTTGTTTGACTGATGTGAAGAATGAGTGACAGTGGAAAATAACAAACATGACTGTCAGCAGTATTATTAAAAAAAACCTCCCTCTCTTTGACATTCCCCTCTGTGTCTTTGGCTGAGCGTTTTTGTACGCAGAAACTATTTCTGTTCTTTTGGAAGGCCTAAAACTTGATCTTAGGGTTTCTCTTTTCTAAAGAGAATGATTCATTTGTAACCGCATAGAAAACAATAACAAATATCCATGACGCTTTGTATCCACAGGGTTGTAAAAGCAAACATACATGTCTAAGAGAGCATTGAACACATATCTTTAGAACTGCATGGTCATGCGACATGACCAAGAGAGAAATATGACTGAAGTTTTGAATAAGCAAACAGGTAGCAAGGTGCCTTCTGACTCCCTTAAAAGAAAAACACCTCAGATCCCTGCCATGGGGTGTCTGACACTCTAATAATAATTCTTCTCAGAGGAAAATAATCTTAATAAGTGTCTGCTCCACTTATACAGCCCTTAACATTATTTAATAATAAATGTTCTTTGACAGGCCCGCTCCCCTCTAATGGCATTTTTGATGGCTTATCAACCTTTAACACTGTGTGTGTAGGTTATTAATTTTTCTCAACAGATGTAAGACCAGAAAAAACTAAAGACTGTTGATGCTGTAAATGGTCAATTGATTTAGCGATTTATCACTTACACCCCTGTATGTGACCACAGGTGTGTAGTACATGGATTGGCAGTGGCGTAGTCAGTGACCTCAATGATCTGCGGCGAGTCCACAACTTGCTTGTGTCATCGCTGGACAAGGTGCAGGCTGGGAAGGGTTCATCCAGTCAGTTGTACAGTGAGAGCGCGACCACGATGGAGAAACTGGCTGTGCTCAAGGCATGGGCTGAGGTGAGAATGAAGACACTGCTGCTCTGACCATAGCACTGTCCCATATTTGTTATGCTGCAAATGATGTACAGGATAAATCTGACTACATGTGGGCTTTCTTGCTCAGGTGTATGTGGTGGCGATGAAGATCAAGAAAGAGGCCGAGTCTAAGCCTGCCAAGCCAGTCCGAAGTGGAGATGATGATGAGGATGAGGACGAGGACGATCTGGGTGCAGATGTGCTTCCACCTGACAGCCTCATCATGTTGGTGCAGCCAGAGCTGCCCTCTCTCAGCCGCCTGTGGTTGGCCATGCTCCGAGACTACGCTCTGCTCACTCTGCCTGCTGAGTTCTCCAGTCAGCTACCCCCTGATGGTATAACACAGAGTCTTGTCTACTGAATAATGAATATAATCAAAAAATGTTTGGTTTTCTTCTACTTTTCCCTCTTCATTTGCATACACAAGTTTATAACTTAATTTAGACCTGCAGTGTTTGTAATGGAACATGGAGATTTAGCCCACTTTAAGCTCTACTTTTTGAGCTCTTTGTTCTACTTTTGGTCCTCTAAAAGCTGTAATTCTATTCTCCAGAGAGCTCTTGGCATTATAAAAAAATAACCTGATTTATGTCACTGTTTTTGATAAAATTTCAGCAAAACCATCTCCTACAGTACTGACAAATAAGTTTAGATAGGATTAGACATTCCAAACACATTGTTGGAGTTTTGGGACACTTGCCCTTAAATTAGAATTTGACATTTGTTCACCAGTGGGTGAAATTTAACGAACATTTCAAGTGGCCTAAACTTAAATATACTATGTAGGAGCATGTATTTGGAAATCTGTGAGTCTACTTTAATTAATATATACAAAATTCAAAGCAATATGGTCAAAACAAGTTATTTCCCACTCTTGTGTCTGTGTTCAGGTGGAGCCTTTTATACGCCAGAGACTATAGACACAGCACGGCTCCATTACCGCAGCTCCTGGGCCCCCGTCCTGCACGCTGTGGCTCTGTGGCTGAGCAGCACCGGGTTCGGAGTTGGTGGAGAGAAGGACGAGGTTCCCTCAGCTCCCTCCAAGACTCCTGGCATCCCTCCAGGAGCCTCCTCCACCACTAAGACCTTTGAGGAGTCGCTGAAAGACAGGATGCATCTAATGTTGGGTAAAGAGACACACAGGCATCATCTGTAGTTTTTGCTGATTTCTCTCATGTACTTTTGGTTTTGGTTATTTGGTACTCAGAAGGAAGACCTATTACTATACAGAGGTGAGATTTATTTTAAAAAAAGCAAGGTGGAAGTGTATTTTGTTTACCTTACAGCCACAGATCCACCATGCATCTACTGACAGTGAAAGGGGTGGTGGCAGATGGGGGAAAAAGAGAAAAGCATGAACACACCCTAAGTGCATTTTTGTGTTCTGTCTCTCAGGTGTCAGTATAGAGTTCCTTTGTTTCCCCCGGCCTGAGGAACCCATTGAATATGTGATGTCCTGCCTGCAAGCCTTGTGCACCATGCTAGAATCTCCATGTGCCAAGACCCACATTGCAGAGGACCAGGTAAGGGCACAAGTCAGAGTGCAGAAATGAAGGTAAATGCAATATTGAAACCATGTGGCATAATTTTTGTCTGCAGTGTAGGAAACAAAATTTGCTTATTTGGAACTTTGTAGCTGTTTTTCAAAACTTTCAGTTTGAGATTAATAAGAAAAAAACTGT
Organism: Thunnus maccoyii; assembly: GCF_910596095.1. Taxonomy (NCBI): domain Eukaryota; kingdom Metazoa; phylum Chordata; class Actinopteri; order Scombriformes; family Scombridae; genus Thunnus; species Thunnus maccoyii. Next base: position 21,859,483 of record NC_056546.1, on the reverse strand, counting down.
TTTGAAATTTCAAATTCTACTGGCTGAGAGAGTTTCCAGTGTGTGGCAACATCTTGGCGTTAACAGATTGCAGTTGATTGCAGATATAATTGACCTTCAACAAAATATCAAGTTACAAACAGCGGAGCATGGTTGTTTGCACATTGCAGTGGCTGTTTCATGGGTCTAGTTCAAGTGATATGTTTACCAGTGACTGAGGACCACCTTAGTGTGAATATCTGGTAAATACAACATAGTCACGTGATATTTACTGACTTTACGAGGTGGCAAAGATCACTTGAGTACTCCATTAAACAATGGATCTACGCACAGTGGATAACGGGACACTTGCATTTGTTGGAGCCTTTGAAAAGGTTGTCCCTTTATGACATATTCAGTCTAAAAATGTGGACTTCAGAGGATCCAGCTCTTAAATTGGGCCACAGCATGTGTCTCTCTGCTGCTGCCACGCTGTCAGTACAGTCTCCTGTCACAGACTGGAACCACAAACTGACCCTGTGTGTGTGTGTGTGTGTGTGTGTGTGTGTGTGTGTGTGTGTGTGTGTGTGGGAGGGATGGATGGAGGGAGGGAGGTGATTTTTTTTCTTGTGGTTCTTTTGGCTTTAGCCTATTTTATATCTCACCATGTTGCAGTTTTGTGTACATAATACGCATGATTGATTGTTGTTGATTATTGTCACCGGCTTTTGTTTTCTTTGATAAGCAAAAAATGTTGCACTTTTATTTCCTATTTATTTAGAATTGGGTAATTTCTGGAATTCAGTCTTCCCATATTCTAATAGAAATCTAAATATCTAAACTACAACAACTACCTCAAGATCATGCTGCCTGACATCTCTCTGTATGCATTTTCCCACTGCTGTTATATAAGTTGCTTGTGGACCTGTTGGCAGTAGGCCAGAACAGATGGGTATGGAGTGCAAGTCATAACACTACAGAAGCTTAATAGATCTTCACTCTGAAAATGCATCTGAATTTCGAGGCAGGATTTTTGGTGTCTCACAGTGGCGTCACTGGAATTGTTATTTCTGTTCTAGCTTTTGGCAGTGGAGCTCCTGAACGTACTCCACAGGCTGCTGTTGACCCGGGACCCCTCTGCCGTCCAGCTTCAGGTCACTGCTGTAGTACAGGAGACCATCAGGGCTGCACAGGACCATCTTCAGCGACAGAAGACGAGCAAGGGTCAGGAACTAACACTAACACTGTTATACTTTGAAAACACAGACTCACCCAGCTGTTTCCTGGAGGGTGACTGAGCAAGTTTTATAGTCACGGTAAAGTGGTTGCAATGATGTTGCTGTTTGAGTAATCTAGGTCACTATGCTATTTTGCTCAGGCAAAGAGGAAGACGGCGAGAAAGACTCCCAGCCCAGCCTGGGGGAGGGAGGAGACACAGGGGAACTCGTCCCTGGCAAATCTCTGGTCTTTGCAGCCATGGAGCTGCTCGTGTTCATCCTGGTTCGCCACTTACCACAGCTTAATACACGTGTGAAGGAGTCACCCAGCCATGTGCCACTCAGGCCTCAGCGACTGCCTGAAGAGAGTGCGCGTCTGGTGGCAAACACAGTTTCCATCCTGGCAGAACTGCCCTCGCTCTGCTCCCCTGCTGGTGAGGCCGGAGGCACACACACAAAAGCAGTGTCTTGTCATCTTTTCTGTAGATACCAAAATCTCTCTCCTAACATGGATCATTTTTAGAACGATTCTGAACGAGTCTGTCTGTTCTGCACTGCTCAGATTTGTGTATGCTAATGAGAAATCATGCTCGTAAACTCACTGACAAAGCTGGCTCTGCTCTGGTTTCTTTGGGCTTTTCAGATGGTATTATAAACTGCTGTTTGCTTTTGTGTGAGATTAAGAGTATGTATGAATATTATTAGCATAGCAATATGGTATTCACTATCAAATGATGCCCCACTTCTTGCTTTTTCCTTTTTCCCTTGCAGGAGGCATGACCATCCTACCTACTGTGCTCTTCCTAATCACTGGGGTACTGAGGGAAACTGCAGTTAAGACAGCTGACAACTCGGTGCCTGTTCCTGTGTCCGCTGCCCTGCAGGGCATCAAAACCATCATCACCTCCCCACTGGCTCGGGTGGAGAGCCTGCAGACACAGTGGACCGGGCTTGTGAGGAGCAGCCTGGCTTCTGTACTTGAGTACTCACAGCCAGGTACGCGAATACATATTTAACCATGACCCCTGACCTTTCTATGAAGAAGGCAACCAATAAGTTTGACATTATTATTCATTTGGAGGTCTTTCTTTGTGTTTTTCTTTAGATGAGTCCAGGCCTGACATGGATGAGGTCAGTATGTTGACAGCAATTACACTCTTCCTGCTGTCTGCCAGCAGTGAACTTGTAGGAGTGACGGTCCTGCAGAAGGGCTGCATGGACCGCTTCCGAAATGCCCTCAACTCTAGTGATCCCTGGGTAAGTGCTTGAACAGACACAGCTGACGCACAGCTGGACAAATCTTAATAACCTAAAAAAAGGTGTAATAGGCACGTTTCACATTTAAGTGAGTGATTTCATTCTTTTTGCCACAGGTTCAGGCTCGGTGTTACCAGCTGTTGTTGTCAGTGTTTCAGCACTCCAGCCGTGCCCTGTCTACTCCATACATTCACGCTCTGGCTCCACTCATGGTAGAGAAGCTGAAGGCAGTGGAGCGCAGTAGGCCAGGGACTGCTGCTGAGCTGCAGGCTGTGCAGGAGGGCATCAGGGTCCTGGAAAATCTGGTCGGCATGGGTGAAGAGCAGAACCGTTAGTATCCCTTTGCTTAATGGACCACTAAAGTACCATGTTTTTTCCATTAAAATGTTTAGCTCCATTAAAGTAGATCTATTAAAGTATTTAGCTCAGTGCTTTTGGATGTGTGCTGTCAAAGATCAGCAGAAGAGAGCATTAAATGCTAAATTTAGAATCCCTGCACTTATTTACTGTCGATTTTATTATTGGTTTCAACATAATTCTATGATGTGTATTTTAATTTATAAATTTTGTATTTTGTTTTCCTTCTTATCTTGTTCATTCTTCTCCTTGTTTTTTTATGTCCTCCGCAAAGCAAGCTACATTGCATAGCTGCACAAAAAAAGTGATTTCATACTCTATTCCTTAAATTAAACGTAGTTCACACCACCTTTTGTATTGTGATGATGATGCAGTTTGTGTTATGCCTCACATATTGATGGTATTCATTTATTTTCAGGTGTATGCATAATCTTTGTTATTGGATTAATGATTAGGATCTAATGAGTTCCTTTTCAGCTTTTTTTTTTCTTACCACTGTGGTGAATTGAACTGCCAGAGCCCTTTTGGTAACCACTGCATCATTTTCAGTGGTGCCTTGTATATCTGGGCTGGGAGTATTGGTTTGGGTTTGTGGCTTGAAACGCTCCCAGCCCTCTTCAGATTTGCTGAGCTGTTCTAATTACTTTTTTTTCTGTATTTTTTTTCCAATGGCTTATTGTTCTTATGTGTTCAACAGGGGTGCAGTTGCTGGCTCTTCTTGTTCCAACTCTCATCTCCTACCTTCTGGATGAAAATGCCATCTCGTCTGCGCCCCAAGTCTCCAAAAGCCTGCATGATTTTGCTCTTCAGAACTTAATGCGGATTGGCCCCCTCTATCCAGCTGCCTTCAAGATAGTAATTGGTGCAGCACCTGAGCTTAAAACCCGCCTGGAATCTGCTATACGGGCCAACCAGGCCAGCAGCAAAGCCAAAGCTGCAGCCAGGCAAGCTCAGCCAACTGTTCAAGCTGCACCAACCATCAAACTCAAGACAAGCTTTTTCTGAACACTCCAGAAATGTACTGCACACTCTCACAGCCTAACATCATGTTGTCTTTTTTTGGTTTGGTTTGTTGTCTGTCAACAGAGTAGCACATGTCATGTCTGTATGAACAGTTTCTTAAATGTATTTATTTATTCTACATCTCATCTTTGTTTTTGACGGATGAGAACTCAAGAATGAAGTCAAGAAGGCAATTATGTAAATATCATTACAAAGCCTTTGAATGTTCACTTTAAAAGAGTCTCACTTTACAATATGTAGTAAATTTTGATTGTGTGAATGTATCATTTTCAGATGCACATTTGTAAAGGGACACAATTTACTTTATTTCTAGTAGTTTATTTTTTCCTGATCATCTCCTTTTTGCCTGGTCATCATCCCTCACTATCCAAAAGTTGATGTTCACTGTGCCATTTTTGCATTTGCATCACCATGACCGTGGCAAGTTTTTTTTTCCTTTAGATTACAATCATGCGTGTCTGTTTAATGAATTTGATTTAGTACATGACCTTAGGGTCTGCTGATTGTTACAGATGTTTCTTTTTCTTTTTATTGAAAATATGTTTTGCTCTTAAATTATGTTATAAACATTCCTATGACATGCTGTAAAACATAACTGAGAAATTACTTTTGATTATTATTTTGAGCTCAGAATGATATTTTATAACCTGTTGAAAATTAAATGCATTAAGCTTTCAAATTTGTGGCAGAAATTTGAATTATCTCAGAGGCAGTCTAGTCTGCTGTTAAGTGTTGGAATACTGCATTATTTAATGTAAGTGCTGCATATCATACAGATTTTGTTTTGCCTATAATTTAGTTTTGATCCATCTGTCTTTGTGCAATCGATACAAGAACAGGCGCGCATCAGCTGCCATGCTAAATTGGCAGATCTGTTATGGGGGTATTAAGAGATTTGAATAAAGTTGCTTTGACTTGACTTCTGTTGCCTGCATTTGGTTACACATTTTAAGCTGATGGTTTAACCTAGTTTGGGGATTAAATATTGAATGGGTGTAATGGGTAAAATAGACAAGGTGAGTCTGGACCTCAGGGGAAGCGAATCCAGCGCCCCCAGCCAACATTTTCTTTAAAAATATAGATCTTTTTTCAGCACAAAAAAATTTACATATTAGGTCAGGCACAAAAAAGTACACAACACAATACAGGAGTACTGATAACAAAAACTAGTGTATAAATATTAAAGAATAAGGGATGAAAAATCAATGCAATGAGATACAAATATTCTAAATAAGTTGGAAAATAATTATTATGAATAATAAATAAAAATCTTTAAATGAATAAGGACAGACACTAGATAAGAGCAATTAATTTGACTTGAGGGGGTTTCACCAAATATGTTCCTGTAATATTCTCAGAACCTGTTGCTTTTTTTAAATGTTTGTAAGAGCAAGAGAGTCAAGCATTGAGTTAAATTCAAATAAAAAAAAGAGGAAAAGAGGGCTGTGAATCTAAAAACTTCAGTTTATGAGTAAAGAATTTTTCCAATAAAAAAAGAAAAAACCCAACATAGTTTAGCGACATGCAGTGGGCGTGGCCGCGGTTAGTGACGTCATCCAATGACAGCTAGCTGTCAGAAAGTGAGTTCATTCCTCCGAGCCGAGCAGACGGACCGCCGTCGACAGCCTTTTGCTTTTTCCGTTTGTATCCAGCACCCAGAGTCAGCGAGACAACGGACAAAGCTTTCCACCGAGCCCGGCCATGGACGAACAGGCGGGGCCCGGCGTGTTCTTCAACAACAATAACAACTCGGTTTTACCCGGCGCTGGGAAAGGACCGTTGCCCGATGGCGACGCTGGGGAGGCGGCCAGGGCGCAATACAGTATCCCGGGGATCTTGCACTTCCTGCAGCACGAATGGGCCCGTTTCGAAGTAGAGAGGGCACAATGGGAGGTGGAGCGGGCCGAATTACAGGTGAAAAACACCACACGACCGCACATTAGTGACACTACCGGGGCACGATACTGCTCCTTTCTAGCAACTCGCTTTCAGTTTCTGTGTTTGATTGTTCTTGTTACCATGCTAGCTTGTTAGCTTTAGCTTAGGAGCTAAAGGCGCTGCACGACGGTATAGCGACCTTTTTACTCCGACTGAAACCACTAAACTTGCTTGCTGGCTTTCTGAGAAGGCTTGAGAGTGTGGTAATATGTTAGAGTGTAGGCTTAATTAAACGACTTACTAACAGCTATATTTATTAGCAAAATCTATAGAGTTGTGAGTGTAGCGCTAGCCACATTGTATGTGTAACATTTAGCTTTGCAATTTTCATTGCATTTTATCTCTAATCCAGAAAAAATGACAGTGAGCTGGAGGAAAGGTAGTACTGTTATTAAATGCTTGTATCTCTTTATAGCTGTCACTTCTGATAGACAGCATACACCATATAAGAGACTATGGAGTCAGTATGTCTTGTTTATGAATGCTATCATAATATACTAGATGCCATGTCACTGCCACTCATGATGGGGAAAATAAAAAATGCTGTCTTTGGTAAAGGTCACAGTGCTTTAATGGGTCTTTTTTCAACTGTCAAGCAATTTTAAAAATTCAGCTACTGATAAATTGTAAGGTGGTAGAAGGTTTTCCTGCTGTGAATGAGGATTTTCCATGGAGGAGACCAGCTGAACTAGATGTGAAAGACCCAAGTTCACTCTGTAAACCTTGTTTTGTTGGGGTTTCCTGAATCCAGAATCTTAACTCCCTTTCTGTCAAGTTTTGTTTTGTATAACTCTTTATTCTTTTGCCATGTTTGATTTCACTTTATGGAAGCTCACTATATTTTCAGGTGAAGGTGCCGACCCCTGTTGGCTGTTTTCTTTTTCCAGTTGATTCAAGTAATGGTTAATAGTTATGGCCCTATAACTGGTATGTGTGTGGCTTTAGCTGAGTAGAAACTGTCTGCAGCAGTCTACATGTTGGACTCTTAATAATCTGCACACAGGGAAAATGACTTCTGAAACCTTATGCCAGACCATTTTTTTGGCCAGGCTTTGAGTTGGCATTGTCATTACTATTTAGCTTGAGTCCTTATGTCTAATGTTGAGTTGAAAATGTTTTTGGGGGGCCAGTTTTTGGGTTTTAGACAAGAACCCAACGCTGACTTTTGACAGCAGGCAGCTCCATCCACACACTGACCTCAGCTAACAAAGAGAGGAGAGGGAGACACTGCATTGTTTCTACATTGGTGACGTATACACCGATCATTGTAGTAGGGTTTTGACTCATCAGCTCTTGCAGCTCTCTGCGTCTGGCCCATGTATTAAGCTTCCTGTCTGCTGTCATGAAGCAAGCTTATCAGCGAAGCAGCAGCAACTGCGGCAAAGCACAGTTAGGTTGCTAAATGGCTTATTGGCTGGTTTGTTTGTGGCGGCAAAATGGTGCGCGCTCAATTTGAGTCGTTGTTTTTCTTGTTGCCTGTGAATCCGAATAGAATTTTCAAGAACTAATGCTTTGTTTTCTAAGCTGTGAACATTAACTGTTTTTTAATATCTTCCTGTGCTAGTCCTGCACCATACTGGAACAATAATGATGAGTATTGAAAAGCTTAAATAATCCAGATGGAATTGTAACCTTGTAGTGTCCTCGGGGGATGTATACTTATTGCAAACATATACGGCACTCTTACTTATAGAAGATATTGATGGATGGAGTAGCTTCCAGTGAAGGGACCACAGTGAGGAGGGAAAGTTAGAGAGTCATTTAAATGAATGTAAAAAGGCATGTATGAATAATGAAAAGTTCCAGTGGAGCTAAGAGCCTTTATGGAAGACACCATGAAGCATCTGCAGCGTGTTCTTTTTTTAATCCTTTCTGCAACATACGGTTCATAGTCTTCATCATCATCGTGGTCACACACTTTTGTTTCAATCACAGAATCAAGCTGGCATTTCATCTTGCATGTTTAAGGAAGGTTACAGTCATGGTTTCAGATAAAAGCCCATTAAGAATGCACTTAAAGCGATTTCACAACCCAGTGAACACTAGGATTTTTTTTATTTTTTATTTTTCTTGTTGGTTGCGTAGACATTGCATGGAAGACAATTGAAGCTGTGTGTTATGTCGCTGTTTTTGGGAGGAAGGCAAACCCCAGGGCTTGTAGGAATGTCGTCCAGCCAGCCTGTTAGGTCATGCTCAGAGCCACTCCTCTCTAGTGGAGCAGCACAGAAACAGTACTGTACATGCTGTGTACTCCTGCCGCTGCCGTGGCGATACTGTGTAATGCATAGGCCGCTGTCATTCATGATTAGACTCCAGCTGAGTGGTCATTGATAATCAATTGATTGACTCAATCAATCTGATTTGCTTACTTGTGATGGTGAAAGGTTACAGCTCTAGCTGAAAATAACTGTAAAATAACATACCACAGACTATGTGGTATGTTATTTTACAGTTATTTTCATGATCTGTTTTATTTATTGAATATTTTTTCGATTAATGCATTAATTTTTAAGAATTAGATTATTCTAGGGCAGCTGTGGTTTAGAGTAGGTCGTCCACTAATCACAGGGTTGACGGTTCGAAGTGTCCTTGGGAAAGACGCTGAACTCCAAATTGCTCCTGATGGTTAGGCCAGCATCTTGTGTGGCAGCTCACATTGATGCGTAAGTATGCATGTGAACAGGTGAATGAGAGGCACACTGTAAAGCACAATGTAAATCTAGTCCATTTAAATTGTCAATTGTCAAGAAAATAGCAAAAATGCCCATCACAAGTTTTTAGAGCCCAAGGTGACATCTTGAAATTGCTTGTTTTATCCGACCAAAACTCAAAAGATATTTGTTTACAATGATATAAAACAAAGGAAGACAGCAAATCCCCACATTTCAGAAGCTACAATCAGCGAATGTTTGGCATTTTTTCTTGATAAATGACTCAGACATTAATTCGATTATGAAAATGGTTGTTGATTTATTTTCCTGTCAGATGCCTGAACAATTAATAGACTAATTGTTTTAGCACTCAGTGGAACTGAAACAGGTGGATTTGTTGTATTGGTTTCAAGTCAGATTAGTGGCACACACCAGTCAAGTGTATTTATTTTTGATTAGGGGTGTATACACAGCATGCTGTTGTTGACTTTAAAGCATTGTTTTGTAGGGCTGGGAGATAATTTAATATTATTGTGTAGCAGTTATTACTGGAATTGCATTATGCTGATAAGTTGTTAATTAAAAATATTCTGTTGACCAAAAGATTTCAAGCAAATTATAATTTAAAAACACACTTCTGCAGAGATTTCTGATGTAATACATAACAGTGGAGGGAAGTTCATTGTATTTTACTGAAATGTGATCATTTTTGCATACCCCTGCCATATTGAAATGTATATCTATTAGAAAGAATATTCTTATTAATATTGTGGTATTGATTTAAATGATATCACCCAGCCACACAGGTCGTCTCCAGGCCTCATGGCCGAGGTTGAGTCTAGTTACACCATGTATGGGCCAGGCAGTGCTCCAGTGTGCTTCATCAGTCCTCCAGTTATGGGGAAATCCCTGCTCCATGGGGTATCTCCTTGCCAGAAGTATCTGTCAGAGGCCATAATTTGACACCAAGAGAAGGTTGAAGGTGACGCAGGGTGTAAGGTGGCTCCCTGTGGCTGCACACTGAAAAGTGGGCCAGCTCACCAGATAGAAACCCTCTTATTTCTAATGGAAAACCTTTTAACATGAGCAATACTATTGTGTGGTTCATGTTATTCGACTATTTCTCTGCATGTCAGAAACGACGTGGAGCAGCCTAGAATTACCCTGCTTCAGTTAGATGATTTATAATTGTGATCTCATGTTTATTTTTACTAATAGCAAAGTCTGGGGCATATTTAGCTTAATGGTGCAGGACTAAGAAGGACTGAGCCATGCACAAACATACTGTACACATGCACGCTCATACCGTGGCATTCAGAAATTCAGAAATGGGTGTCACCGTCATTCCTCAGTCGATACTTCGTCCACCCCCAAGCTGCAGTTATTTTTGCTTGCCTTCTCAGTGTGCGCCTCAGAGTGGGAAAGCACAAAAAAAAGCAGAGGACACGCTTCCTCAGAAAGAATATATGCACTGTTGTCAGTAATGTTGCTCTCAGATATTGACACAGAAATTTTAGAGGTCGCAAATGTTAAGAGCTGTACGTGTTCACATAGAAACTAAAGCTTCACGACTGCTCACATTCTTTCTCATGTAACTGTGGTGTAGACCACAAAGAAAACCCCATCCTAAGTCATAGGTTTGACAGACTGCAGTAATATTCCACAGAGACACAAAGACAGTTATAGCAGTACAATCAAATATTCACTGTGTACAGATAATAGTGAGTAGTTAAAAGGGTTTGTGTTTTCCTTGCTTTCCTGTGTGCCTAAAAGCAGCCATGTTTATTAAGTAAAGAGTGGTCCTTTGGTGAACTATCCCTGTTGGACTCATGCAGCACATAGAGCCTTTCTCCTGGCTGCAGAGCTGACTTGTTGGCCTGTTAATTCCCCTTCTCCTTCCTTCATTCACACTTACAGCCTTCATCTGTCTACGTGGGTGTGTGGGACAGCTGCCTGATTGTGCCGCAAAGTTCCCTTCCTTCCCTGGTTTTACAGTAAATCTGAGGTCACCAGTCTGTCAGAGTTGTAAATTTGTGCACTCACCATCGGGGCACAAAATTAGCACCAGCCACCAGCCAAATGCTGATAAAATATGCAAGTGGCTGGTAGATTTGCCACACTCACTAGCCAAAAAACAATGGTAATCTATTGAGTGGCTGGTAAAATTTGAACATGCACTAGCCATTTGGCCAGTGGACAAAAAAGTTAATTTTAACCCTGCTCACCAGATCAAATTGCTGTTGTCCTAATTTGATGTGGTGATATGATGTGATGTAAATGGGTAAATGGGCTGTATTTTTATATATCGCCTCTTTAGTCTTCTGACCACTCAAAGCGCTTTACACTACATGCCAACATTCACACATTCATACGCAGAGGCTGCCATACAAGGTGCCAGCCTGCTCATCAGGAGTCCAGACGGTGGAAACATGAGTGAGAGTCGGAGAGAGGAGTGTTGGGAGGAGTTTGTTGTGTTGGAGTACAGATAGCCTTGCTTAGTGTTATCTAAAGGATTTTCAAAGTCATGGCTTAATATTTAGCTGATTAGTTAGCTGTCCAACAACAACTCAACTCTTGCAAGATTTCAGAATGAGACCTCTCCTTGAGTGAGACTTGGTTAGACACAATGACAAACAGATGGGATTAAGTGGAAGGTAAATAAAAACGTTTTATTTCTCTGTATGGCCCTTTCCATAATGTTGTCAGACACTTATAATAACAATCTGAGCCTGTCGGTGACAAAAACAAGTACTTTTAGTGGACGTACATTGACTGTGTGCTATAGCCCTGTCCGATTACATTGCAGCCCGTTTCATGGCTGCTGGCTGAAGTACTCTTGCTCAATACTGGACCAATTTCAAAAATTGTCATTCCCAATAGTCAGTTAGACACAAAAAGATGGGAAAATAGGGTCCAGGTTGAAAAATCCTCAAGTTTCCCTTTAAAGTACATGGTAAGAGAATTAGGTTTTTTTGTGTAGAGTTGTGTAGACATTGTATGTCCTCCTCTGTGTATATAATTTTATTGTTTTGGTGCAACTTGTTTCTCTGTTTTTCTCTTATTTCTTCTATGTTTCTTTATTTTTACTTTGACATGTTTAAATGGTTAAACTGTTAAAACAGGAACAGCTGATGATGGGTTTTCTGGGGGGGTTTTTTCATTTGAAAAAAACTGATTTCAAAGTCATAGAGCAGAATTGCCCCACCTGCATCATTCTGTGTCGTATGAAAATTGAGCAGGTACTTTCTTGTCTAGAGTTACCAGTATCAACTTCAAAACCCCACGTCTCTTAATGCTAAAGAATAATCATTCTTGCTGATCTGTGGATGCATGCGTATTAGAAAGTGAAAATGCTCTTTAAGAAGCCTGTAAGAAATAATAGTCACCTAAAGCTAGAGAGCTTGTCTGACATCCCTTACATGCCAGATAAGTATTGAAAATGGAGATGGTACTGAGCTTTTCTATCTTGCGGTGCCACACACACACACTGAAGAGGCCAAAGGGCACCAGCTGCCTCCTTGCTGCCACTCTTGGGTGTTGACCGCCTTTTATTGGAAGAAAACCAGTCTCTGTCTGCTGGGCCTGTCCTATTTCACTCATTTCATATTCTGAAATGGAGCACCTCTAGCTCTGCCAGAGATGCTTACCCACATCAATGTAAGATCACTCCTGTAACAAACTATACATATACACATTGTTGTGGATGCTGGCTTGTTATTGAACAGAAGATCACATATATAAGAAATATAGTCAGACCTACAAATTTTTTACTAAATTATTTTTATTTCAAATCCTCTCAGCTACATCGCCAAGTTGTTGAAAGCTAAAGTATCTACAGGAGACATTTATACAATTATTTAAGGTTATTTTCAACATGGTTCTGCCAAGACCACACCTTACAGTCACACAACCTAGTTGTCAGAGAAAATGCTGATGTTGAAAAATTTAGCTCTTCGCTTGCATGCGTGAGTGTGTGTGCGCATGCCATGAGCCTTATGTAATATTGATGCGGCAACATGGGATGCAGCACCCTAGTCCCAAAGAAGCCCAACATACTGCCTTTGTTTGCACCCCCTCGTAACACTGCAGTGTGAACTTGACATGAGCATTGTGATGGCAAAGTGCAAAGTGAAGCTCAAGTGGAAAGTCATGATGAGATGAAAACAGCAAATCTGTGTCTCTGTAAAGGCTTAGAAAAACAGTGATGTGTTTTTGTCAGCATTTCTTCGCATTATAAGGCTTTTTGTTCTGTTTTATGCGTATGAGGTAAAAGATACGGCTCTGCTCGTTCTCGATAATAGAGCAGAAATCTTTATTAAATCACAGTTTGAGCAGCTCACCCTTAATCCACGCTCACAGACATCAGTGTGGATCGATGTGCAGTGTCTGCATTTAAGGGGGTGAGCTCCAGCCATGATCACAGTATTTCTCAGTATTTCACATTGCTGTCAGGGATCAGGAAGAGCAAAATTGAGCAGTGGATTAAACACAGCAGTTTGTTTGAAATCCACACCCGACAGTCAGTCAGATGATTGTGTAATATTTGTAGATACGATCGCTATCTTTGGCACCTTCCAGGTTTCCTCTGAGACAGAATGCGGTTGTGGAAGGACCATTAGTTTTTGTGCTGACACTTGAATTGCCCTCACCACCTTGAGCTAAGAGGGAGGTGAAGGGATAGCTGGATGAGAAACTGGAGTTAATAATTGTTGAAATTCCTTCAGGAGAGTAAGGATAATCCACCTAAACTCAGCCTTACCAGGGGTCATTGACAGTGTATAGCATGAGATGATACAAATTTGTCTACCATCAGAGATTTTTCCAGAGCGTTAGTATCGTCTCTGGATATATTTGATCATTGTAGGAAATGTTACATATTGCTCTATGAATATATTGGATTTTATGATTTCTTTCATCAATGCAATGATGAACATTTGTTAGGTATTTAATATGCCAGATTACCTGAAATCTGATATTCCTGAGTGGTTATTTTATCCAAAACAGTCTATCAAGTGATCTTCCAGAAGCTGTATTATATTATGATACACAGTATATCCATATTGTGATAAAAATGTATATTGTGATGGAGTATTTTATCTATTTGGCCCAACCTTACTAACACTGCTCTCTATAAATCCTGCAAGTGAAAGGAAATCTAACAGAAGCAGCAATCTCTTACACTGCTTTACTGTCTGAATGTGGGATATTTAATATGTGTAAGTATTTTTGGAAGCTTATTCCAAATACCTTAAAAAATGTGATTGTATTTTATGGGATGAATCAGCCAGACCAATGTATAAACAGCAAACTGGATACAGACAGTCTAAACAATAATAATAATGTTTGTTGTCCTTACGAGGACGGACAAACTACCATGTTTACATTTGGATTTTCACTTATATATATATCATTGATTTTCTGACCATGGACAAAAGCCTTTTAAAATACAGGTATGAGTAAATATAATCTTTAAGGTGATCAGAACATAAATTGACCAGCGTTTATGACTGATTGGTGATTAAAGATCCAAGATTAAACGTATCTGGATTACTGTTGTTTTGACTGTAAAGGAGTTAAATTGATCTGTGATGATGTTTTCTATTAACAAATAGAAAGTACAAGCTGTACTACTTTACAGTAGTGCATACAGCCCAGCACCTCTGCCGTGCTTGTGTTGTTTTGCTGCTCTTTTTTTTCTGTTGCTACTAGTGTAATGGCATGCATGGAATGTACTTGGCTAGTTATCAGGTCGGCCATCACGGTGCTCATTGGTTTGCGGTAACTGTGAGGGTAAACCCGGTGTTCATTGAAAGGAAGGTTGTTTGCATTGTAAATGTGAGATTTACACCAGCCCCCTTTTCCTTGTTCTGTCCGGACCGGAGCCGAAGGGCCAGCGTGTGTGACCATTTTGTTTGTGTGCGAGCCCTGAGGTTGTATCCGCTGAATTTCTTTGTACAAATGGAGTGAGCTCAGTCTTGCTGCTGTAAGATTTTTCAGTGTTCACTCTGTTGAGATTAAATGGCCTCATTGTGTTGTAGATGTCTTTTTCGATGACGCAGACCAAGTCTGGAAGAAAACATGTCTGGAACTCATACTTATCAACCTTTGAGGTCATTTTAAGATATAAATAGTCAATCATACTTTAGCTGAAAATCGTGTTGAAAAAGAAAATAAACGTTGACATCGTAATTTAGTGGAATTACTCTCATCTCGCTCCTGTGCTCTGTGTAATCCACTGCCAACAGCGTGTTTAAATAATGATGATTGACACTATAACAAAGTCACGCCAGAGACACACAACTATAAAAATTAAGAAATAAAACTGCTCTCCTGCTTAATACAATTGTTTGTTGCCAATTCATCTCACGTCAAGCTAAATGGCGCTGAGAAGGGGCATAAAATGTATATCTCTTTTTAGTAATTGCCTTTTTTTATTGAAAAGAGCTGAACTATGTCGTTTGAATATCTGTTTGTTTATGCAGTTTTATGTGTTTCTGTCTTTAAAAGCGTCTCAGATTGTAATTAAACAGCTGGAAGCTGCTGCCTTATCCATTTTGCCTTGTTCTACTAATTTAATTAAGAGTGGAAAATTGACTTTCAAACTTGGACAGACTATATGCCAAAGCAGCAGATATTGAGACCAATTTTCTTACCTCGGCTTACCAGAATTTAGCGAGTGGCTGGTTATTTTCCTCCCTAGCCATTAGCCTATCTCTGCTGCCTCCTTTTCCTGTCTCTGAAAAGCTCTGCGCTGTAGATGGATGCCCCATTCTGCATGTCTCTTACTCAGACAGACTAAGGAGCCCTTATCCAGCAGCCCAATAATGCAGTCAGTGTGAGGCCTGGAATTAAATGCTTCCTGTGTCTCTTTATGGACCGAGTTGACTCATTGCATTCCTCCCAAGGTTAATGTTTGATGGAGGAGAGATGGCGAGCCAGAGATTCACAGAGCTGCACTCTTCTCTATCTCTGGCACGGCAGAATGCCATGGGTCCCTGGGCCAGCGCTTCATGTGGATAAGGAAGTGAACGGTCCTCGCTATCTCAATCAACACACATGTACAGTTTCATCTACTGTGAAAACTGTGCAATCTCTGTGTTTGATATGTGAGGTAATCTGTTGAATGCGGCTCTTCTTTCACTTGGTTGTTTTTTTTTGTCATTCTTGAGGTATGACTTGAATGTGCAGCTCTCATTGTCAAAATAAGTGAGATGAAGAAGAAACCTCGGTACTTTTTCGGTGCCCTTTTGTTGGAAATTTGTTGTTTTTTCTGCTCTGCATTATTTAACAGTTGAGCCAGAAAGATTGACTGTGTTCAGTCGGACATCAAGAGACGATTAATGGAAAATAGCTCTGCAATTAGCATAGTGAGGTATTTGAAGATTCGGTCACCCAGTTGCATGTGATACAATTTGAACACCCAGAGGCAGTGGTCCTGACATTTCCTGATATTTGGATCAGAGCCACTTTAGCCAGAGTAAGTTATTTTGGGAGCCACTCAGTCTGGCCCTATTCAAACACTGATAATTTTCCATATGCAATATTTTCCTAATGCCTTATTTGTGCCCCTTTAACTATGTGCCTCCTCTGCTATCCTTCGAAAAGCACAAAGCTATCCATGTGTCATTGCATGTGAGCAAGTTGTTAGTTATCTACAGCGCCCTTTACTCCTATCATATTGGGAAGTAAATAAAAAAAAACTTCTGTAATCTACCTCGCTGTTTAAATCAATATTTTTCATCAGGTAAAAAATTAACAGCTTACACACTGTTCCTTGTGTTCTGTGGCTTTGCTGACATTTTCTCTATTTATTATCTGCCCTGCTAAAAGTCACTGAAACTGAGCTTATAAACGTACCAGAGGCCTTTTTACGGATGATTGTTTTTTTGGGCACAACCTTTCATTCTTGTTTGTTCTTTCTGTGTCAACGCTCAGTAATACGGGCTCAAGGATGTGGGAAGTCAGATGCATACTAAACGTTGTTAACAGTGCTGTCAATCCAAAATGCATTAGTATGGATCCAGCTGAAAGTAGACGCACATGAAACAGGATGAATAAGGAATTGTAGATCCAATTGTGATATACGTGCTGTGCTGACGTACCTTTTCAAGAGCGTCAGTTGTTGGCCCCTATGCGTGCAGACTGTTGCCAACTTAACTCAGTGCTGTTATTTAGTATTATTTCTTTCTACACATAACTAGCCTGGGTCTAAGGTCCGAGCGAGGACCGTGTCAGTGTGGAGTCGGAGCAGGCAGGTCGATCTGAGTTCTTGTGCGGAGAACTGCGGATGATAAGAAATGCTGTTGTTAATATGAGGCAGATTGAAGTGCTGTCGTGACTCATTGTTGCAGGCAGCAGCAGCAGCAGCGCTACTTGCTATCTGTGTGAAACTGTGATCCAGCCCACTCAAACTCGCACCATCCTCTGCATGTAGAGTGAAACACAGAGAATCAAGTCTGTTTTCATTCTCTTGGGGATGTTAACATGTAGTTTGTAGAATTCAAATAATTTAAAAGAGAAAGTTTCAATTTCCTTTTTGATGTTAGAAAGGAGATTTTTGGCTGATGGTGCTATTCTCATTTCATCATTTTTCCAGTGGATCTGTGTCATCCCATCTTTGCTCCTCTGTGCTGGTTTGTTTGTTATGTGTTAATCCAAAATAAGTATCGCACTGCATTCAACTGTCATCTCTGTTTTAAAAGCAGAGTACTGAAGCCCACCACTTATGCTCATTGTCTTGTTGGTGATTTACAACAACTGAGACGGACTCTAAAGTAGTGTTGAAATGGAAATAACAGCATGCTTATCCTCCTTTCTGTAAACAGCGCAGCCTTTAGAGACTTCAGCCGCTTCCAGAGCCTTTTGGCAGTCTTCACCTTTCTGTAACCTCTAAATTACTGAACAGACTGTGCAGACAGATTTTGTTGAGTTCAGTTTTGATTTATCTCTGTTCTTCAGACTATTACAAGCGGGCCAACATTTCAGTATTTCTTTATACCTCACTATAAAGTCGTAATTGTGAAAAATAAGCAGCTTTAGCTAGTTGAGGGTAGCTGGAGTGCAGTCGCAGCTAGATGTAGCAAAAGCTAATTTACCGACTTTCTCTGACCAATTTTGATGCTCCATCATGGTACTCATAGTTATTGAGTTTGTTATACCACATTAAGCATAAAGCTGTAGTTAAATGTAATTAATGGAGAAAAGAGAAACCTGATAAACTAGTCCTGTTGAAAGCTAACTAGTCTAGCTTAGTTGGCCGTTAGATTTTCCACAGAGTATTTGATCTTATCTGTCTTTTTTTCCCTCCTTTGTAGTTTTGCCTGTAATATTTTGTGGTGATGACAATCTTATCTGATCCTGCTGTAAGATAGTTGAAGTTTTACTCAATGTGTCATCTGCTCAGTGTGATTTATATAGTGAGCAAGCCCCAGCACGCTCATTACAAATGTGTATGAATATGTGCACGCGAGCATGTGAGAGTGTGTGTGTGTGGTGGTGGGGGGGTACCCAGCAATGTAATGTAATGTAATGTAATGCTGACTCAGACTGAGTGCGTCAACAGCTGCTGCCTGTTACTGAAGAGAGACAGTGGTGTGCAGAGGGAGAGGATTTTGGGGGAGGGGGGCTGATAGTTGTGTGGGAGAGCGAGTAGGTTAGATTAAAATAGAAAAGTACAGATTGGCTTTTTATTTCCCATCATGCCACGCATATTGATTTGACACCATCCTATTTCTGTCTCAACAGAAGTAGTTGCTGTCAGATGTTGCCTCGTGGAGGTTGTCTTTGAAGTGTTTGTTGCAAGGAAGCTCATATCTTGGATGAAGATGCCAAGAAACCAGAAACATTGACTATATTTATAAAAGCGACTACTGTATATCTCTTACTACTTTAAAATGTGACCTGACAATCCTATTTTTGTGTTTTCAGGCCCAAATCGCCTTCCTGCAGGGGGAGAGGAAAGGCCAGGAGAATTTGAAGAAAGACCTTGTGAGGAGGATCAAAATGCTGGAGTACGCGCTGAAGCAAGAGAGGTGAATGCCTACAGCCCACCCACCATACACACAAATACCTCAGCTTGTCTGTAACAACTGCAGTGTTTTCATGTTTTGTTTGCTCCCTAAAAATAAATCCCCTGCCTCTGAGAAATGTGGAAAAGGAGTACATGGCAGTGTGAGATTCTCACCGGTCAACAAATCAACATCTGCTGCACCTGCGCACAGCTAGTACACTCTAGACTGCAGCTCTGTGCATCTTTTCAGAAAGATTTATTTGATAGTGTGTAAAAAGAAAATCCAGTCTCTGCTTGTTTGTATTCTACATGTACTAGTCCGATGTCTCAGCTGCTGTCAGCAGTAGCGGTAATGGGTGCCAGAGAGATTCCCCCCGAGTCCAGCTGGTGTGATGTCTCTGGACGAGAGCATGTGTTGGCAGGGAGGCTTTGTTTGCTGTCTGATGCTGATGACTCTGCAGCGTCCTCAGTAGAAGGACAGGACGGGAAAGGAGAATTCTGTCTCCAGCTAAGACAAGGTCACAGTCGCAGCTTTCTTTCTCCATTAAACCAGAAGAATTAGTTTGTTCTCATTCTCCCGTGTACCAACCCGTCACACAAAAGGACCCTGTGGTAGCGGTGGTGATACACTTTGCTTTTCCCTTCCTCCTTGATGCATGGCTGCACTCTGGAACAGAGATATATTGGCGGTGTCACCACGTCTATACCAATGTGACTTTAAACCATCAAGCATATCATTCAAAGAGACTCTGAAACAGTAGCCCTCCACAAAAATAAACAAATAGTCCTTGTTTATTTTAGACACATGTAACATCTTTCTATCATCATAGCTCAGGACTAACTCAGTGTATTAAAGGGTAATTCCAGTTTTTTTTTTATAACTTAGGTCTTAATTTCGTAGTTTTGACCATCATTCCTATCAGTAATACTGCATTGGCCCGAATATAAGATAACCCTGATTATAATTATTTTCCAATGCCTGTTTTTGGAAAAATATGTGTTGAAGATACAACACATGCTTGTCCTGTTAGGAAAGTGTCCCTGAGATACTAGCAATGCAAGGAGAAAGAAAGTCCTCATCCTTGAAACGTTTTCTCCCATAAAAGTGAAATACTTCCATTAAAACAGAATGTAAATCCCACATTTCTACTTTCAACATTTGGAGAAAAACATGTTACACAACACTTCAGAAACTCCTACAGGTAACAAAACACTTTTAGGGCTGAGACTTGAATGCACTCTTTAGCTTAGCAGCATCAATGCTGCAAACAACGTAGTCTGACTCACCGGTTGTACGCTTTGTGTATAAGCCTGCTGATAGTCGACTATTTCAGACATTCTCCCACCCTTTCGCTATCTAAGTGTTACTGTTTTCAAAATCCCCATCACTACTTGAAAAACCAACAAACCTCAGAGCTAGAAACCTACACGCTGAAAACGGCAACTTATGTTTGTCTTTTTTATCAGTGAAACTTGTATCACATAGTCAACATACATCACTGTTTTATGTGGTCTTTTCTTTTGTGGGGAAGTTCCCCCCCGACACTATTGTAGCAAGGGCACTGTCGCTACATCCTGGGCTTAGCACCGCCTAACACGACTGTGATTGGTTTAAAAGAAATGCAAACAAGCCAGAGGGTTTTTTTCCCTTATAGCAGAATGATAGTGGGTGCAGCCAGACCTTAGTGGGTGCAGCACTGCCAGCACTGGAGAAAGGTCTGGCTATGCGAGACTACAAACAATCCATAATGCAACACTCTCTGTAGGAGCTGGTGTGCACTGGTAAACTCTCTGTTCAAAAAGAATATCTGATCTTGTGAACATGTAATGGTCTAGTCCTCGAATATAAGACGCCCCCCACTTTTTCTAATGTAATTTCCAGATTAAGATATTTGTGGTACGGACATTGTGTTCACAAAGATAAATGCTGAGATCTGGGAATGAGGAGATATCCCTAATACAACTCTGGTTGTATTAGCCAACTATTCACTGGGAATGTGTGGAATTCTGTGAATGCAAAGCAAAGCATTGCTGAAATGAGTGCTGGTAACATGTAGGGCTGTAGCCAACCAAAGAAAATCTTGGTCGACTGAAATTCTACCTACTCTTCAACCAATCAATTGGTCGATGGAGGGAGGGAATGTGCACATTATCTCTAGATTAACTAAATCGGCCACAGTGCACTAGAACTGGTAGCCTTACTAGCCTAAACGAGTTATAAATAAACATGAAAGCTATTTGCAGTATATTAAATCATTTTAACCTAATTACTTTATACTGAAATGATAACAACAGACCCGGAGTCAACTTTGGTTCTGTCCTGAAGATTCTTTCATCTCTTCTGTGCTGCAGCATATCCTGCCTGATTCTGTGGAAACCAGATCTTCTTCATCCCCACAAAGCAGCATAGCAGTCTCCTTCTCTTATCAGTTTTGGGGGTTTTTTGGATACATGTTCCTCCTCCTCCTCAACTACTGTATAGGCTGCGTCTGGATTTTCATCGTCCAGAAAAGAGAGTTGCTTGAAACGAGGGTCTATTACTGCAGCTGTAATGTACACACTGCTAGTCATCTTCAGTCTTCGGTCTTTAAGTTCCCACCTACTGTCAGTTTCTTTGACCAGCTTGCTTTTCTTTTTTTTTGGTAATGGGTCTGTCATCATCCGTAATGGCTAGGTGTCATTTTTTCAAGTTTGCCAGCATAGGTGTTGTTGCAGACAGGGAAGTGTTGTCCTCTTCAGACAGTAGCTCATTGGGTTTCAGCACATTTGTAATAATCTCAGCTGCATTCCACTGTGCTGTAGTAAGATTCAGTGTACTGCACTCGTTCTTCTTGGTAAGGTTTGGATCAGAAGCACTGTGGTAATGGGCCAGCGTTAGCATTGCTCCAGCAGTCGCTCCAACATTGAATAGGTTGAGTTCCAACATGTAGAGACATCCTGAATCAGTTAATTTTGAGGGACATGTTGCTGTTCCTGCTTCTCTTTTAGCCTAGTTTTTGCTTTGTGTCCCTTTCTAAAATGTCCCACTAGATGACGCGCAGCAGCCACGGTGCGACAAATCAGGTCTTGTTTGAGTTCAGAGTTGATACAGAACTGCAAGGTGTCCGCAGCACAACTGACTCTCTGCACATCTGGTCATTCATTTGGTCTCCATACAGAGTGCCATATTAGCCATGTTGTCACTTACAACGGAAACTCTTTGCTCCTGGAATTCCAAAGGTATCGCCAACTTCACTGAGTTGTGTAGCAATGTTTCAGCCCATGTGTGCCTCTTCCATTTGGTCTGTCTCAAGAACAAGACTGTAGTTTCCACTCTTCGTCAATAAAATGGGCAGTCACAGTCATGTATGACTCCATTCAAAAAGATGTCCACATATCTGTGGTCAAGCTCAGTGCCTCACTGCATTTTATTAACTCCAGAACCTTCTTTTTTAATCTGTCATATTTTAGTCCATCATATTTTGTGGTTAGTGTGTACATTATTGTCTTGCGTGCTGGCACTGTATATCCAGGTTCCACTGCTGCTACTGGCCGACCCTGGAGCTGTCAAAGCTGTCGCAGTTATATTTCAAACAAAACGATAAGGCTATTTATTAGACTAAACATATTGAAATATGCCAATTCTGATGCTGCCACAAGGGCTATTGATATAGCACTTTTCTCCTTTATGAAAGTAAAACCAGCGATTTTCTGACTAGTGAGAATTTGGTCGGACAAGAGCATATCGACCAACCCATCAACCAGAAGGTGTCAGCCCTAGTAACAAAGCCCTCTCTGCAAAAGAAAAGGTTAAAAATAGACAAATGGAAACTGGAATGGCTAGTTCAGACGGTAACAATTGAAAAGACTCACTGCAGGTATCTTAGCTCAGCCAGGAGAATGTAATGAGAGCCATAACATGTCTGAGTGAGACAGCAGCTGTCAAAATGGGTCCGTGCCCTCATTCCTCCAGTCAGCTCTGAGGTTAGATACATTTTTGCGTACATTTGCTCTGTGAGGAACATCATTATTAGGTTTGTTAAGCGTGAAATCATCCTCTGGCTGTTTGTAGTGTATATTTATCTACTTTTCTCCAGTGAGGTCACCATAGACTTTGTCTCAGGAGCAACACTTAACCCAGAATTACTACCACCACTTTTACCACTTTCCCTGGTTGCTAAGCAACAGGTTATGTCTCCGAGGGTATCTGAAAGCATCAGAAATGGCTCTCTGAATGTAGGATGTACCCAATTTAAAATTAATTTGATTTTGATGTGCGGGTGCTTCCTCTGGATGGGGGGGGGGGGATTAGTGTGGCAGTGCTGTGTGCACTGAAAGGTGTGAGAGTTCTCCTCCTATTAACTCTATACAGATGTGTGTCGTCACTGGAGGAACCTGCATCTCAGTACCACAAAAGATGAAATCCATTCATTGCTATCTTCTATGTGTAGTATGTTTTCTTTAATGATCACCTTTCAATGAAATCGTATTGTGATTATATGTGCATTATTGTATTTTTGTTTTACACATTTTTGTCCAAATTAATAATTCCAACCAAATTGTGATAACAAATAAGTAAAGTTTTTATTTTATGCGTGAAGAGTTTGATGTAATGCATCACAGTTACACTGTTTTGTTAGTATACTATACTTACGTAGTTT
The DNA here is from genome assembly GCF_910596095.1 of Thunnus maccoyii. Taxonomy (NCBI): domain Eukaryota; kingdom Metazoa; phylum Chordata; class Actinopteri; order Scombriformes; family Scombridae; genus Thunnus; species Thunnus maccoyii. Next base: position 21,836,433 of record NC_056546.1, on the reverse strand, counting down.
ATTGCATGAACATCACTTTGATTGTCATATGTGATTTTGCAGACGATATCTGTTGAAATAATTTATTGATTATTCAATCATCAGAAAATTAATCTGCAACAACTCTCATAGTCTTTTAAGTCAATTATGCACAAAAATGCAAAAAATCAAAGGTTCCAGCTTCTCAAATGTGATTTTATTTTTTTAAAACCTTTTATGAGAGTAAATTTGGCTAATCAGAGCTCATATCAATATCAAGACAAGCAACTTAAATATGTCAGCATGGGCTCAGGGAAAAATTACGATCGGCATTTTTCACATTTTTCTAACAGTTTAATCAAGAAAATAATCTGCAGATTAAATGATGATGAAAATAATTATTAATTGCAGCCATATTTATTCTATCATAATACTGTACATACTATATCGCTATCTGAAAAATGTTCTTTTTAATGTTGTGATATTGACCCTACATACGAAAGCATCTGTCTAACAAGCGAACGTGTCTGTGAGAAGTAGAGCGATGACTTTCAAAGCTTATGCAGATGCCATGCATAATGAGTTTTTTAAATAGCTTGTTCTCAGACCTTTTTGATCAGCCCTGTTTGCTTATTTGTATTCTTTTTTTTTTTCTTTTTACTTCCAGAGCAAAATACCACAAGTTAAAATATGGGACAGAGTTAAATCAAGGTGACATGAAGCCTCCAAGCTACGACTCTGGTAAGTCTATGGAAGCTCAAACATCCAACTCCACCTCTTCATACTAAATCACAGTGATCGTTGTGTTCACATACCTCCAGTGACAGGACTGTTACGCATGTGAAGGCTGCATTCATGTTGAATCTTGTTTGCCTTGATAGCTTTCGTCACAGTGTCCTTTCCTGAATAGTCAAAGAGTGCCATTGTTGTTCTAGAGGTAATGTACAAATATTAGCTACTTAAGGTGTTAGTGAATAACAAATTTGATCAATTTGTTATAACAGAAATATAGGTTGAAAGAATTCCTTAGGGGTATATGTATGAAAAACTCTTTATTTGGAGCAATCATACCCATTTTTCACTTGAATTTAGTGGCTTTTAACCATGCAGATAGTTTTTATTTTATTTGTCCAGGTTTGGGTAAATCTGCCTCTGAGATTTCAGACCTTCACTCTAATATAATTGAGGTCAATAAAACTTTGTTTGTGGTGTTTAAAGCATTGTGGAAAAATTATTCCAGAGATATTTTGAGATATTTTCCAGAAACATTTTGTCAGTAGGAAGTATTTGCTGTCATTCAGAGTTACTGGGATTATTGTCTCAAAATGTCGCTGTTGAATTTTTTTTAATGTAATTCTTTAATGTGAGCATGAAAAAAAGAATTACCCTCTGTTCGTATTGTGATGGCAGCAGGAATATCAGAGACGGATTCCTCAAAACTGGGGAAAAATTAAAACAATTAAGTCTGCACTCTGAATTCTCCCAGTACAGAAAAAAAGATCATCACCACATGCTATGTTTTCGAACACAATGCTCCTCATCGTATATCCTGAAACTCGGACCAATGAAACCAAAACTCTCTGCGTGGCTTGATTACACTTCATGAATTAAGTTTAAACTATATTATCCATTTAACTCTTTCACTTTTCAGTGTTCACCCTCTCTACTACAGTACCTTGATTTTCTGCAGTATCCCTCCTGTATCAGCGCACTCTGTCTCTTGTTGTAATATTGTTGTTTAATTGGCCTCTCATGTTCAAGTCCTCTGCCATCATTAAGTCAGATTGCGATATTTTCTCTCCCCTCTCCTCATCTCTATTCATGAGGGCTGTTCAAAGCACCCGAGCCCTTGAAGTGTTGATGAATGAGGGAGGTGAGGGGGGGAGAGGTGTTAGGTGGATGGGATGGCAAGGGGGGGAGACGAGGAGTGGGAGGTGTTGCTCGTATGGTGGCACACCTGCCCGCCGCTCACCCTCCCGAATAAGGCATGACCCACTTTTTTGAAGCACCCCTCGTCTCTCTGCCCGGCCAAATCAAGCCCTTGACACACACACACACTCACCACATCTAAATCTTATTAACACATCTCTCTGCCCCATGCAAAATTCCCAGCTGACTCGTGAACGTAGTGCTGACGTTGTTGAATATCAAAGTGTGCTTTGAATCCCATCATGATTTGTTTTGTCACAGCCGTAGACAGTCATAAAGAGTGTGTGTTGTTCTGGATGCTGCAGGCACAGACACACGTCATTTCTCTTTCTAGTAAGTCATGGGACATGGTTAGAGCGGAGACCGGCCATTTTGAAGGTGTTGAAATACATCATTAAATATCAAATGTTTTTGTTTTAGCATCGAGAACAAGCTGTTGCTAGTTTAAATCTCCTCTCTGTTTCTTCTGCTAGTGAAGTTATGTATACAGTTTTTATAAGGCAATAATTAGCCATTGGTATGTTAATATTTGCATTGTACCAAGTGACAACTCATGGTGAACTACAATAAAAGGTGACAGCTTCTGTTCTTCAAGACAGCTGTTGCAAGCACGTTTGTTACAACTTAAAGAGAAGCAGCAGACCCTGCATCTATTTTTCAAATACCCTATCTACTTAACTCTAATCCACTGTTGACTTACTGAAAGCAGCTGAGCGCTGGATGTGTGTAGTTGCCAGGACGCTGTGATGCAGGAATGTTCTGGTCGTGTTTACCGAGTGGAAATAATGTCAGAGGCTGTGTTTGTGGAGCCCTGATTTGTGTCCTTCTCCTCTCCTCCAGATGAGGCCAACGAGAACGAGATTTCTGGATCGTTCAACAATCAGCTGTCCTGGAAACAAGGCCGTCAGCTCCTCAGACAGTAAGTGCACATGATTTTATCCTTCTGTGACGGTGTTCAACCTAGAAAACAGAATCACTGTACTAAGATTAACTGTACGAAAGATTGAAAGACCTGGATGTTCAGACGTTCCTAGCTGCATTTGTCTGCATGAGTAGTGTCACTTGTGTCAGACATAAAGGTGTTTATGAACTTAGTGTGCTACAGTGCCAGCAGACCCCAAAAAACTGTGGAGAAGAGCTCCCTCACATGGGCAGCAGTAGCCATTACCTGCTGTTTTTTTGTTTTTTCTTCAGTGTACCCCACTGGCTCAGGAAAATGTAGTTATCATATCATCCTTCTCCCCAGTCGGTCTGTGTAAATAAAGCAGGCTCCGGCCTTTATCCCAGACACCATCAGGCAGCCTCACACATCATCTGCCCCAACATGCTGCCTGATGAGGCAGCCAATTTATTCTCGAGTCTGTGTCAAGGGACAGATCAATAATGTGCTAAGACACCCTTCCCCTTCAGTCAGTCGCCCGCTCAAACTGCTAGAGCGTCTTCTGCATCCCTACAGGGTAGGTGTAATATTTGATGAGTAGCTCATCTTGCCTCCGCAGAGCTTGATACTGTTAACTAGACCAGTGCCAGAGGACATGACACATTTGACAGTAACAAGTACTTGAGTCTTCCTCATCTCTGATCATACTGACGTCTTTGCAGTAAATGAGCTTATTGTCAGCTCTGTTGTACAAGAAGATGTTGTTTTCAGCATTATGAAAATAATTTACAATGTCTCTGCACCGATTGCAACCAGTTAACCAATCATTTACCTTGTTCTAGGTACCTGCAGGAGGTGGGCTACACAGACACCATCTTAGATGTGAAGTCCCAGCGAGTGCGAGCGCTGCTAGGATTAGCTGGGGATGGAAGCGGGAGAACAGGTGAACGAACTAGTACTGAGCCTCTGGTCAATGGAACGGACACATCAACAAAGGGCATGGGTACCAGAGGGTGAGTACTCTCCTCTAAAAGCATGTCACATTCTGTCTAAGACTGCGTGGCAAGGGGTTGTGTTGGGCAATCAAATACATGCAAATGTACATTCCTGGCTGATCAATTTGTAATGTGAATGCCATATTTTTACTGTCACCACAACAAAAGATGAAATAATTGGCACCATGATAGTTTTCCAGAGTTGTAAAATCCTGTTTCAGAGTGTATTAAACGGCTGTGCGGCATTTTAGCATCTGCACAGCAGACACAACACGACCCACCAATGCAGCCCCTCGCGTTATTATAATGCTTGGTTTTTTAAAGTTATTTAAAAGATAGTCTTGTTCGAGGTATGTCAGACGATGCGATAAGTGCCCGGTGAATCGTTGCATTAAGATGTATATACAAAAAAAAGATGCAAGACACATGTCATCAACTCGCATCACTTCTGTGTTGCTCTCGTGTTTTGTAAATGTAGCTAAACAATAATCAAGGTCTGACGATGAGATTGTGAAGTCAGTCGCAGCCAGGGAAAAGAGGGCAACGTGAAAAGCTGATTTGGCAAAGTGAGATTTAGGTAAATCTGTTTTGTAACAGTAGCTTTATTCCAGCTCACCACTGTGATTAGTTGGTTTGTAAACACGGGTCATAGAAGCAGTTAAATTGTGGGTTTTTTGCCCTAAATTTTTTAAACACCATCATTTGGTATGTGTTGCTCATAAAAGTGATGGTCTGAATCTGTGTACCTACTGTATAATTCAGTATTTTCAGGGTTTTTTTTTACTTGGTGTGGTTACGTATTATGCTAATGTGACTGTGCAAACAAAAAGCCCACATGCAATATTCTGAACACATACTGTGCATAAGCCTGAAAATGTCAGATAAGTTAAACATTGTTAATACAACTGTGTGTTAACGCACGCTTCAATATGCTTCAACAGGAAGGCTGAACTCGCTGACACGAGCGCTGTCCTAGAGGCCTTCAAGTTCATCGAGAATGCAGCAGCTGAGTTCAGTGATGAAGATGAGGAAGATGATAGTGAGGGAAAGGACAGGACCAATGTGGAGTCCCGGACGGTAAGAAAACAAGTCTTCCTTCACTTTCTTCACTTACATAAAGTTAAATAAAAGTTGTCATCTTATACTATTAATAATGTTCCTGTATTCTCCCCCTGCAGATCCTGAGGAAGAAGCCTGCATCGTCATCGTCACCGTCACCAGCCAGTATGGACACCAGTGAGGACCCAGACACAGAGGAGGCGCTGAAAGGCTTTGATTTCCTGTCCAGCCCTGACGAGATGGACACCTCACCGGAGTCCAGAGGCACCGGGGACGGCACAGACTGGGGTGAGTGATGGTCTATGAAGTGCAGAGTTGAAACTGGAGGAAAAATATAGAAATATAATACAGAAGTTTCAGAGGCACTGAAAAGATTGCTAGTTATTTTATGTTTTAATTGTATAATTTGCCTATTTCTCTAGATTTGACTCTTGCTCATAGTGCGGTGATTGTTCACAGAGTACTCGTCATTCATATTTCATGCTGTGGTCATAAATCATAATGTTTGGAGTTTCCCTGTTTAACCCATAGTGTGTGATCTCTTCCACTGTGTGTTCCCATAGCCAGCCTGTGACCACAATGTCTCTTCCACTCCTGTGTGTATCGACAAGTCAACCTGATTTCCCTCAAGTCTGTGACACGTGTCCCACTGGTCCTTAGATTAAAGCTAGAAAAAAAAAATAGGCTTGATGTCATGCTGAGGCGTTTCTTTGTATTTGGACGTGGGTTGGAGTATTAGAGTCATGCCTATAGACAATTTGATTATCACAAAGGCTTCAGGGCGAGGATTTTATGATTCGATTTGTCATGACTCTGAATCCAAATGTCCAAATGAAAGAATTCCACACAGGGCATTAATTCCTTCCCACCACTCTCCCGTCTTTCAGTAGAAAAGAAATACTAAAAAGATTAAACAAGATAGCTGCCAATGCTGCTCCCACATATAGTAACTCTGGTAGTGGTAGTGGCCTCATTTAAAGAAAATAGGCTCCCCTCAGGTCCTATAGGCCTACTACTCTACTCGAGGCTTGAGAAACCTCCAGGAGAGTATGAGAAAGCGCTCTGTGCCTCACCCACCCTGCCAGGCCGCTCGGGCCTCGACCAGGGCAGTTCCTCAACAGCCTCTCGGTCTGGTTTTGTCCCCCTGTGTAGAGAAGGACGAGCAAGGTCCCATTTCTGAGGCCTGGGACGTGGACCCGGGCCTGATAACCAAACTCAAGGAGCAGTACAGAAAGGAACGCAAGGGGAAAAAGGGGGTGAAGAGTAAGTCCTGTCAGGCGTTGCTGCCTCCCTCCCTCTCCTCTCTTTGTAGAGCCTGACTTTCCTCCTGAGTTCAGCCAAGAAGCCTCAAATCAAAAATAAACATCTTCACTGTTTTTTCTCATCTCCTTCTCTAGCTGCTCCTTCTTATGTATGCCTTCTATTTGGCATTGCTATGTCCTCCTTTCTGTCATTTCATACTGAATGTTTCCTCTGTCTTCTGTACTGTCACTATTATTTTCCTACTCATATAAACTGCAATGCCTGACGCATGTTTTTCTGTCCCGTTTTAAATGTTTTGATTTATATCCACGTCATCATCTCGTCCGCACGCTCAAATATCAGAGATTGATGTGAAAGTTAGTCCATCTGCGTCCCATCTGGGCTCTCACTCGTCTCCACAGTCATCTGTTTCCTATACCAGAATCTACAGTCATAATAACATGATTATCACCATCATCATCCTCATCTGTCGGGCCGTGTTGATACTGTACAGTCATGTTGTTGCTTTTGTAAATTGATAGCAATTAAAAGCTTTTTCAGTGACTCGGTGAAGTGACTCAGCTGAATACTACTGCTCTGAGAATAACAGCCCACTTCAGACCCATTCAGTTGCTGAGAGCCCTTTTAGATTTTACATGGACAAGACCCGAGCTCCGTTTCTTTTACTGTGATTAAATCATGAGATCGACAACTCGCACTTTAGCTCACTTTCTTCTACATTTGATCGCAACATCACTTTTCACACTTAGCTTTCTCCTCCTCTGGTTTTAGCACAGTTTTATTTTTTTTTCTTCACACTGTGTCAGTGATTTATCACTTTTGTGGGAGTGTGGAGGAGATTATAAGTAGATTTTTAACCTCATATATACTGTATTTACTCGTTTGGCATTAGGGATAAGGTTTTACTCATGCTAAATGTTTGCAATGAAAACAATAAACATTCAAAATTGATCTCACCACATCCAGCTATATGTTATATTATTCCATCCACACAGCCCACATTTAAAGATAAATGTGCTTTAACCCCTTTTCTGCCTCTTCAATTCATCTAACAAGGACTCTGCTGCTGACTTCCCTTCATTTTCTCTTCTTTATAATTTATTAATTTCTTTTTCTTCCTTTTCAGTGCTGCTTTCCTTCCATATTCATTCTTTTTTCAGCTTGTACTCACAGTTTTTTAATTAAATATTTTATTGTTTTTGTGTTTTTTTTCTCCGCTCCCCGTTATTACACGTGTCTCTTTGGTAACACTGTTGACCTGACTCGTTAAACAGGGCCCAACCGGTCCAAGCTGCAGGACATGCTGGCTAATCTGAGAGATGCAGAGGACATGTCCCACATGCAGCCTCCATCCACCCCTCAGTCACGGCCCAACGTGGCCCGGTTCAACGAGCACGAAGGGAACCGAACAGATGAAGGTGCGTAAGAGTAGATTAGCACTGACAGAGATTTAATCATTATGTGTCTAATTTTAAACAAAAATACCAGCAGATTATAGCACTCCTAACTCTCTCTTAATAGTAGACAGTAGTTTTATATTTATTTATTTATTTTCCCCGTAGTTGAGGCGCTGACCTTCCCGCCCACCTCAGGGAAGTCGTTCATAATGGGCACAGACGAGGCCATGGAGAGCGAGCTGGGCCTCGGGGAGCTGGCCGGGCTCACCGTGGCCAACGAGGCCGACAGTCTGGCATATGATGTGAGTAGGAAGGAGCGAAATGGATTTCAAGAGCCATGAGACCATCTCTCTGGGAGGAAACTATTTCTGTTCATGTCATCATTGCAGCCTTAAGAGAAACAGCCTCCTTACCTGCTACCTCCTAATTTGCAAGTCACATCACATGCTGAAAACTCAGCATTTGTGTCTCAAACAGCTATTTTTATAGATTGTGTCAGAGAAGCTGCTTTCAAAGTGTAGTGTTGGAAGCTGTCAGTTTGTTTGTCTCACTGGCAGAAGTTGAGATCACATTTACAGTAATGTCAGTTTCATGGCTACGAAAAAAGAACTCTGAGTAGTTGGTGAGCAATTTAGTGCCATATTGGGTTATTCACAGGCTTTGCAAAGAATAAAGTGGTTAATGGATGTTTTACTGAGACACGCAGAGTGGCATTTAAAAGTTTTTCTTTTTAATCATGTTTTTTTTTAAATTTACAGTAGCTGACTACTCTTAAAAATACAGAAATATGTTATTCTGCTACTCTACACTGTCTAAAATATAAATCAACCGAAATTCCACAAATCCGCTGCACCTGTAGCTCAGTTTAGACCTACTGATACATGTAATAACGGCATTAATTGGATGTCGAGTTCTGATTAGATGCTCTCTCCTCAGATTGGTAACAATAAGGATGCTATGAGAAAGACATGGAACCCCAAATTCACTCTGCGGAGCCATTTTGATGGGATTCGAGCTCTGACCTTCCACCCTGTGGAGCCCGTCCTGGTCACCGCCTCAGAGGACCACACACTCAAGATGTGGAACCTTCAAAAGACCACTCCCGCCAAAAAGTAAGAATGTCTGACTAAGAATGATTTCTCGTTGAATCCTACCGTCAGTTCAACTTTTTTCCTGTCATCTTACAAAAGGACCAATTTCATGCTGTTCGGCTCAGTCTCCTTTTACCTGAATAAGCAGAGTGAGCGTGACAGCAATATAAAGAAAAGGCTCTACTGTGTGATTACACTCCCATACGGGGGATAGCCCACCTCTGTTGATACACTGTTACACAATGCAGCTACAGGAAACGGTCCCCATGTGACAAAGAACTGAGGCTCATTATGTCACAACTCAGCAGCCCACACACACTCTATAGTGATGTGATGTTTATTTTTAGAGGCTGAAGTCATTATAGAGTCGAGGGTATTGGATTACTGGTACAGCATCAAATTGTATGTCCATTTATGGCTTTATAGAACTTAATGCCAATGATTTCATATGTAATTATTAACACACAATAAGTAGGTACTGCTGTTTGGCTTTTTTATACGTTACACTGATAATAAATTTGTCCACAGGAGTGCGTCTTTAGATGTGGAACCGATCTACACTTTCAGGGCCCACAGGTAAAAAAGAAAAGCGCATAAATACAGTTTTTCCGTTTTTAGTGTTGTTTTCATAGCCAAGAAGTTTTAAGCATCATCATTATTCATCCCACAGGGGGGCTGTACTGAGTGTGGTGATGAGCAGCACAGGGGAGCAGTGTTTCAGCGGAGGGGTTGACGGGACCATCCAGTGCTGGAACACCCCCAATCCCAACATCGACCCCTATGACTCTTACGGTAACGATGTCATGTGTTTTTTTTTTTTTTTTGAATATGAGTATTTTATAATCAGAACTAGGTGACTTACTTGGTTCGTCCTTCTGTTACAGACCCATCGGTGCTGCGTGGAGAGTTGTGTGGACACACCGACTCTGTTTGGGGTTTGGTGTACAGCAGCGCACACCAGCGCCTCCTCTCCTGCTCTGCGGACGGGACTGTTAGACTGTGGGACGCCAACAGCACCTCCCCCGCCCTCGCAGTATTCAACGAAAATAAAAGTACTCACTTGACTCTTGTATCATGACTTTTTATTTTTCTACTATTAGTTTTTTCATTTGAAACAGTAGTTACATTTCTGTGTTTGTCTCTGCATCAGAGCTGGGAGTTCCCTCCTCAGTTGACCTGGTGTGCAGTGAACCAGCTCATTTGGTCACATCCTTCACCAGCGGGGAGATCGGCCTCTTCAACATGGAGACCCGTCAGCTAGTCCTCAATCTGGAGTCCAATTTGGAGCCAGGTGGGTTTTGAGATATGGGTCACTAATGATGATTGTATGAGTTTGGACATAAAGCATTTTGTGATGGGGATGGAAACAATAACTTTATCACCAACAGTGGTTTTAAGAGGGTTTTTAAAGCACTGGAAAGCTGCTTGAGCTGACGAGCAACTGACCTATCATTTAGATCACAGAATAGTCTTTTGATAATGAAACACATTCACTGCCTGTTGAATCTGCTCACATAAAGGGGGCATCAGAAGTACAGCTCTTTACTAACATCTAGTGGCAGCTGTAGGAAAGTAAAACATCAACAAACACATGTTCTCTACAATCACCAGTGTATAAAAATCAAGCTTTCTGCCTGTGAGGTAACTGATTAAGTTAGATAAGTTTAGAAATGTACATCCAATGTTACCCAATTTTTCATGTCTCTATCAAGGTTAAACTGACTCAGGTTCAGTGATGCCGCACTGCTCAAGATACATACAAAGCTTCACTTATGTATTTCATCCCTGTGTAAAAGTGACTTAATGCAGTTGTTGGCACATTAAACTTTTTCTTCATACTTCATATTTCCTTACTTTTTTAAAGCTGTTTTTTTTTTTACTAATGATTGCTGCTGTTTGACCATCAGTTCATTTCGTCTAAATTCCCTCTCCTGCTGCGTGAAGTCTAATGTGCTTGTGTGTTTTTAAACTAGGTACTCCCTGTCAGATCAATAAGGTCCTCAGCCACCCCACCCTTCCCATCACCATCACTGCACAGGAGGACAGACACATCAAGTTCTTTGACAACAACAGCGGGAAGCTGATTCACTCCATGGTGGCCCACCTGGATGCTGTCACCAGTTTAGCTGTGGACCCTAATGGACTTTATCTCATGTCAGGCAGTAAGTGTCTCTTCACCAGTGGCTCCCAGTGTTACATCTAACATAATGGTTGTCGCTCATATTTTAGTTTGTTGATAGATTGGTATCACTGTAATTATTTTCTTATGAATGTTATTGTTATTTTCCAAGTGTACATATATATATATGTATATATATATATATATATATATATATACACATACACACATATGTGGAAGCACAATATGTGTACAGAGTTTGTGTGACAGTAGCAATTTGTTTTTGCAGCAGGTGTGTGAGAGAGACAACTAACAGAGTCACAGATCATCTAAATGTGATGGGGCATTCTTTGTAAAGGACAATGTCAATGAATTTAAACACTTGTATAACTGTAGTACTTTCATGCGCTGCACTGATCTGTTAAAGCAGGTTTTGTCCAAACTGAGTCTTTAATACCAGTGTTGAGGTCCACTTGTGCATCTATCTCCTGAACGCTATTACTACAAACTACCACTGTTTTACATAAAAAAGTAAAGTAAAAACTTAGTAAAAAAAAATTACATCAAACCGCTTCAACTCTCAGCTTGTCCTTTTTTAACACATTCTCTCCTTTGCAGGTCATGACTGCTCCATCCGTCTGTGGAACCTGGAGAGTAAAACCTGCATCCAGGAGTTCACAGCTCACCGAAAGAAGTCTGAGGAGTCGATCCACGATGTGGCGTTTCACCCGTCTAAATGCTACATCGCCAGCGCCGGAGCAGACGCTCTCGCCAAGGTGTTCGTATGACGCGGAGCTGCGTCTCTCCCTGCAGCCCCGCTCTCTGACTCAGCCTCCCATGATCAGGGACCAATAGAGACACAGGAGGGGAAGGACCTTCAGGCATGGGTCCAGTCCCACCTCACACAGCCCACTGGTTTCCTGTCGGACCGGCAGACTATGTAGCCGCAAGCCTCAAACAGGCCATGACTTTCCACAGAAAGGGCCGGCAGGGAGGCCAGTCAGGAGGAGAACTGCTCTCTAGTCCCCCATCTACCATCCAGGCAGGCCTGGGTGTGACCGGCCACAGCGCCCCCCCCAGCACCTACACAGACAGACTAAAAGTTAACCTCCAAAGCTAGGAGGCTCAGGACAAGTATTAAAGAGTACAGAGTGGAGAAATGAGAAGTTCTGCTCCTGTGACTTCATGCTCACCCCAAATCCCTCGGGCCCACGACCTTCCCTCTCAGACATACGAGGTCCAGGCCCTTTACTCCAAGTCAGGTTTTGTGTTGTGTTGTTCCAGAAACGTGGGGTACTGAAGGCTCGCTGGAGCTGTCGTGGAAGCCTCTCACTCCTCCTTCGCTTCCCAGACTGACTCTGCTTGCTGGCCTGCCTTTATTTTCCTTTTTAAAACACTTATTGACAAACGTGCCTTTGCTTTAAAAAGGTCTTGAAAAATGTTATTTTAACAAGCTTGTTTCGGGGAACGGGAGGGAGGGGACGGCAGAGAAAACGGAGCTGGTTGTCGCAATGTTGTCGATTTTAACATTGGATGTAAAATTACAAATGCTTATAATAAACAAAATATATATTCAGTCTTAAAATTTACTGTGCAGCGTGAGTTTGAGTGCTCCTTTTTGATAAGTGTGGTTGGGGAATCAATTTTGTGCATTTCAAGGCAAAGCTGGTAGAGTGATACAGACCATTAAATATATTGCCTGTTTGTTAGATACAAGTAACTGTACACTTCAGAAGTAAGATTTACAAACGTGTGTCCAAAGTAAACCATTTTGGTTCTATAATTACAATTCAAACTTGGTTATAGATGTCCATTTTAGGAATAACTAACTGATTTTGGCCAGTTTGCTCTTGTTTGAATTGAATGGCTTGTACTGTATGTAGTTTTCCCCAATTGTGTGGACATGCTTGACTACAATGTGATGTATCATGTCCAGATATTTACAGTAGTCCAGTGTTTTAGCAGGAAATTAGTGCAGTACTGTAGGACTATTTGAAATAATGAATTAACCATCCAACACTGAGGGAGGAGGAATGTCCTGCAATTTCCAGTTTACTGTAAACTGCGTGAGGAGGAAACGATCCTGGGTAAAAATAAATCAATCAAGATGTTGTACATGTTGAGTACAGCGTCAAATGAGCCATTTTCTCAGTCACTGGTTTGTATATCAAAGTATGTTCAAAATAAAACCTGCTGTAAACTGTTAAACGGGCTCCGATGTTTATCATTTTCTGAAAGTGTGAGGAAAAAAAAAAGATTCAGTAGAAAACAGCCACTTTAAGTTCTCTTCATTTTCTTTATTTTATTAAAAATTGCAAAAAATATGGATCAATAATTTGAACATAATTAGCCAAAGGCTTTTAATATGCATATGTACAAACAGGACATAACAGGGAGAAAATCATAAATACTCTTTCAACAAATCTGAGAAATGCCTGCTATGTTAGAAGCAACCACACTATTTAGAAAGTAAGAGCGATGAGATGAATTGCTTTCATTCCTGAGAAGCAAATTAATGATCTGCCATCACTTCATACAAAGATATACAAGCTCCTCTTTCCTCACTTCTCACACACACTCACACAAGTCCACTTCTTTTTTCCATGCTGTTGATTTAACTTTCGTGTCCACGTGTTAAACATGTAGTGTTGGTTGCACAAGTACCAACACGGCAATGTCAGCACCAAAGTCTCTGAGAGGAACTTTAACAATGTCCCTACTATCAAATCTCTCCTATTAGGAAGATCAAAATGCACCAATTCTAAGAAAGTATGTCCTCTTTACAGAGAATTGTATTAAAAAAAAAACCACCGTGTTAAGTTTATGAAGAATGTTAAGCCATAAGAGGAAGTGCTAAGCATGCTTAAAATCTACCTTTTCTTTCTGCAAGCACCATATCCCGATAAGGTAGCTTTATGTTTGTTAATCATTTTTGTGCCGCTTCCTAATAAGGCGCCCTTTATAAATGCTCTATAAGTTCTCCTGACAGCTTTATTAATAGTTACTAAATCATTTACTGATGCTCTATAGATGATTTACTAATGAAAACATTAATAACAACAACTTATGGGTTACCAGGTTGTGAAAAATCCCTTTGGCTGGTGATGATCCATGACACTTGCTTTTACAGACTGGCAGTGACAAATTATGTTCTTTTCCAAAAGAAGTTGTTTGATGATTAACTCAATAACTAAAACAGCTAAAAAGACAAATCAAGTTTTATGGTAGAGGAGGATAAAGTTCAGGGAATTTTCCACAACCCATCAACCCAAATTTTGTTCTTATTAATGGCTTATAACAGCTCTATAAAGCGTTACTAAATGGTTTATTAACACTAACAAAAGCTCTTAGTTACAGCTTATAAACCCTTTATAACGGGGAAGTAATTAGAAAGTGGTGCCATCATTTTCATTAGGAATACGCTGCTCTCTCTTCATGGCACCACAGTGTACATCAGGTGTCAGTATGGCACTGTGTATGCAGACCCTTTACCATTAGCACCATCTGTATATTTGGGACCGAATGCTGATTCATTTGTTTTGTCCAAACCCACAATCCTCACCTAAATTAACCACTCTCCCTGTTCAAATATGGGGCACTGCAGCCAAATCCAGCACCATCTGGGCAACAGAAAGAGTAAATTTACAATCAGTGTTCCGTTAAAGACAGCCCAGGATGAAGATGTCCCGCTCTGCACCTCCCTCCTCCCCTCCATCCACGAGTCCTCAGTTTCTGGGCTGGGAGTTGAACTCGTGGCAGATGTTGTGGATGATCTTGGGCACAAATTTGTAGAGGTTGTCAAACTCGTCCACGAAGAAGGAGTGCTCCTTATCGGGGTCCGTGGCGATGTACTCCAGCTCGTCCTGGGCTGCCCAGGCGATGCCAATGGAGTAGGCGATCACACCTGGAAGACAGGGGGGGACAGCAGATTATCACACGCAGGCCTAACACATGCCTGACACATCAAACACACACTGCATGTCACCTCGCTGTGGACTGACACACACCAGAGGAAATGGCTTTTTGTGTAATTATATTATGGACTGTGAAAGCTTGATTCTCCAAACTTTTAACTAAGTTTTTAGGTAGTTATGTTTTTGGAGGGTGTTTTTCTTTATTTATTCAGTGAATTTTGAAAAGGTTTTATAGATGCAAGGACATAATTATTACTTGACTTGACCTTAACTGCCCAAGATCTCCTATTTTTCAGATTCTGACCCCTCACCTTGGCGATGGACAGCCAGTGCAGGTGCTCTGACATCATCATAGGAGCGCCCATCTGTAATAACAATCATGATCTTGCGTTTGTTGGGTTTGGATTTGCTGAAGAGCTGCTCTGCAGTGTAGGTGATGGCAGCACCGGTGCTGGTCCCGCCGCTCCAGTAGTTGATGCGTTTGATGGCGTTCAGCAGCTCAGCCTTGTTGTTGTACTGTCCGAGGTTAAACTCCAGCCTCTGCTCGTAGGTGTACTGCACAGCCCCGACCCGTGTGTCTGTGTCAGAGATCTCAAACTCACGTGTGACGTTGGCCACAAACTGCAGCACCGTGCGGAAGTTGCCAGTCCCTACGCTGCTGGACCCGTCAATGACAAAGGCGATGTCATTGGCATTGAGGCAGGTTTTGCTGCACATCAGCCGGTCTGTATCACACACTCGCTTCACCAGAGGCTGCACGGCTTTCCTCAGGGAAAACCAGCTGGACACCGGCAAGGAGTAGTAACCGTTTGTCCGACACACAGCCTGTGGGATGACATGACACAGTGTTTCAAAGTGGCATGTTTTAATGAAGTGATACACCTTTGCTGACAGCACCCTACCTTGTCTACAAAGTTGGCCTCAACCAGTTGATGCTTCTCGCTGTCATCAGGGCCCTCAATGGTGACAAAAAATATGTTGATGCCAGACTCCCGAGCCAGCCGAGAGGCCTCCTCCACCTTGTCTGTGGGCCAGCCGTCCACCAGCACCACGGCCACGTTAGGAGCTCCTCCTCGGTTTCCATTGGCATCACTGTAGTATTGCTTGTTGATGTAGGAGAGGGCCTTCCCTGTCAGGGCACCAGGGGGCAGCAGGGAAACAGTCAAAGTGTTGCCACATCTACACACAGTCAGAGGTCAAAATACAGGCATGGATTTGGGAAAATACTCATCTGTTGTTCACGAGGTTGTTGTTCAACATAGGAACAAAAATACACACGAGTTGTAGAATATGAAATTAAACAAAATGAAACCTGAAAAACTACTTTCAAAAGTGCTCATTATGTACATTATATGGACCAGATGCATCTATTTCTAAGGCTGAGACATTTTGGGAACTGCATGTTATGGATATGTACAGAAGCAACCTTCTAAAAAAAACAACATGCATACTGTATGCCACATAAAGACTTTCTATAAAGTTCATTGCTTTAACTGTATATGTTCACAAAAATGGTGATATTCTATCATTTAGCTGTCATAGGCTGTTTGGTGGTCAGAACAGAAGAAGCTCTGTTGGGGACTATAGAAGCTTTTACTACCACTCGCACTTTTCTATGATTAAAGAGTCGGCAAACACAAACAACACTATTTGTATCAGTATGCAATATTTAGCAAGTCATAAAGACCCATGTGGCAGTGGACTCATGCTGACGCACTAACCAAAGCAGAAAAACAGCACTTGCTTGCTGAGTACTGACCCCCATGTGCTGGTAAAAACCAAATGTTTTCTGGTCAGAGCAGAAGAAAAACACAACTTACAGAAACAGGACTGTAATTTAGCTAACAGTGTCTCGCAGCAAATTTAGATTTAATTCTATCCTTGCATGTGAAAATGTGCCTGGGTAGTAAACCATGCGATAATTGCACCCTCTTTCATTTTCACACTTGTGTTTGTAGGCATTTACTGTAGCTGGCAGCGAGCAGCAAGTCACTCACCCACATTGGAGAGGCCTCCCTTCTGCACAATCTTATCTATGCCAGACTTCACATCTCTGGAGTTGGAGTAACTCTTCAGACTGATCTCTGTCACAGGGTCATCCCTTCAGACAAATCAATAACACAGAGGCAATCATGTTATGTTTTCTTATCTAAAAATTGTTCATAATGATGCGACAAGAGTGGTGAGATTACCCGTATTGGATGATGCCCATCATGGGTCCGATCACACCCACGTTGATGGTCTGAGCCACCTCAGCCAGGAAGTCCTTCTGGATCTTAAAGCGCCGCTTCCCAATGCTCCAGCTCCCATCCATCAAGAAGGCCAGGTCCACCTTACAATCTGCAGGAACAGGAAATGCACAGTTACAGAAGATTCGATGCTGTGTTTAGTAATACATTTTGTATTAGTTAAAGCCACTACGTGTGGAATTTGAAAACTTCCAACTTCAATACCTCCCAGCAGTGGTAGCAAAGAAAAAAAACAATGTGGCAGATTTTAAAGGTACCATGTTGAGTTTTTGACCACTAGTAGTGCTATGGAGCATTGTTTTTACAAGGATGCACAACAGCCAACGGGTGACGTGATACAAATACCTCCCATTGGTTTCATGCTTTTCTAGTGATAGCAAGTTAGTGCAGGTAATGCACCAAGACACATAGCAATGAGCTAACAAAGGTAGGAAGGAAGAAGGCTGCTAGCTAGCAAACAGGATGTAAACAATGCATTTGAAAAAACTGACATTGCAAATGTTTTATGAGTAAAGAAATCCATTCAACTCATTAGGCCTAAAGGATACATACAGTGTGTTTTAGTGAGAGACACTGAATGTTAACATTACTATGTTTGTCCATAAAAAAAAACTCTACGGGGTGCCTTTAATGGACATCACGTGATTTTGATGTGGAAACACTGAAAATAATACATGTCAAAATCTTATTCCTTCAGAATAATTTCAAAGATGCTCTAATCAAATATTAATCCTACACATAGTAGCTTTAAAGATGTATAGGGACATACTTGGGTCTCCTTGTGACACAGGCTCAGGTGCTCTGGGTCCAGGTTCTTGCTCTCTCACATTGAAGCCTGAAAATGAAAAAAACACAAAGGTCTTTAAAAGGAGAATTCTGCTAAAATTTACTCTCTTGGCTTCATAATATTGAGTAGACGTCTTAGCAAATCGTAGCATTTATTTTAGATGACTGAAAGAAAATTCAGTTGACAGTCATTACTTTTTTACTAGCTAATACAATTCAAACATGTTTTGTCATAAAAATACACCTTCCTCAATCTTGAACACTCATACAAAGTGAAAGAGCAAGTTTACTTCAGAATCGCAACCTAAATCAACCTAAAAGTCAGTTTTGGTGGCATTTCCCTTAAACACGGCATATTTGGAGCTGTCCATTTTCCAGAAATCCAGAACCTTAGTCCTAGTATTTGTTGTGGCAAAAATGACACCAAACAGGAACTGATTTTATCCTCAAGCAACCATACCATTTGACTCCAAATCCCTTCAATTACAGGCTGAGCAGAAACCCAGATGCTTTTCCTTGGTTATCCTTGGTTTGGTTTGTACTTACAGTCAGCACTGAGAACTTACTGGCAAAGCGACTCTTTTGGGACGCAGAAACGAGCATTGCAAACTATCTCACCTGATTCATAAAGGTTTGCTTCTGGTTTCCAGGCGTCCACTGGCTCCACTGCATAGATGATATCATACAAGCTCAGCGTTAGCACATTTCTACCACAAAGCAGCTAATTAACATCACTCACCATCTTAGCTGTACAAAAAGGTTGGTTTCTTCTTCATGAATGAAAAATATTGCATCTCTTTATGTCAGGTCTACTAATAGTTAGCTAAAGCTAAAGCAGCAGAAGTTAGAGAAAACTATTATTTACTGAACAGCACAGCAAAAGACAGAAAAAAATAAGAATCCTTTATAGAAGCTGCATGTTGTGTCCAAGCTGGTGCCTTACTGGATACCAACAGGTGTTTGTAGCCATGGTAACCACAGCTCACCTCTAGTATGGGTTGTATCCAATGGTGCTTTACGGTTGCCATCTGAGTCAGTGGAACGGGACACTAAAATTAAAGACATTATCAGTCATGACAGACTGTGACACGCGACACATGTGAAACAACTGTAAACACGCTGTGGCAAGTCGGCCTACTCCCATCGACTCCATGTTTCATTTGGTAGGAAGTGTGGTGGCATTTTTGTGGTGCGCACTGGAAATGGCTCAGGCATTCAGTTTTCCAAACCATGGCCCTTGTACTTAGATTTAGATGCTCGGCTGTGTCATCAAACAGATGGAACCGTGGCCTGTAATCTGAAAGTGAGGGCTTTTTGTGTCTTGTCATTGGGCCACATTGTAAATGGTTTGTATTTTTTGGTGTGAAGGCTGTGACTAAAAACAAATGAAATGAGTTTGTTTTCGAAGCACTCAAAGGAATAGTTTTGCATTTGGGGAAATACTCTTGTTTGCTTTCTTGCCGAGGGTTAGAGAGGATATGTATTGATAAAATATCTGTTCATTAAATATGAAGCTACAGCCAGCAGCCGGTTAGCTTAGCTTAGCATAAAACTAGAAAAGTTAAGGGAAAAGCTAGCCTGGCTCTGCCCAAAAGTGAACAAAATCCACCTACCAGCACCTCTAAAGCTCACTAATTATCTTGTTTGTATAATGCATTTAAACACCAAATTTTAAGAATGACAAGTATGTTACCATAAAGGATGGGAACAGGTTTGTCTAAACATTTGGAAATCCACGATATCACCATATTTATCATTTTTACGATTTGTTTTTTGTACAGACTAAAGAAATAAAATATTACTTGTTAATTAGGAAGATTAACCTGTTCTATTAGGTAGATTTTGTGTGCAAACAAATCCAGGTTAGCTGTTTCCTCCTGCCGCCAGTCTTTATGCTAAGCTAAGTTAATCACTTCCTGCCTGTAACGTTAGCTTCATATTTAACAGACATACATGCAAGTGGTTTCTATCTTCTCATTTAGTTAACTCTCAGCAAAAAAGTGAGCCAGCCTGTTTCCCAAAATGTCAAAGTATTGCTTAAAGTGTCATGGCCCCATTCTCAGCTAGCTTGTATGGATTAATTAATGTTATTAATATAATTATGACATGACAGATGTTTTACCTTAGGACATCCATGTAACTTAGTGAAGACAAGACAAGTTAGTTACAGAAATGCTATGGATATCTCACCTTAAAAGTCAAAATGGTACAGACAACATACAGTATTTCATGTAGACACTATATGAAACACAAGAAATTAAAGTAGCTTTGTTTCAAAATCAAATCGTAGAGAACATGAGAGTGTGTTCATGTCTGGCAAACAAACAGGTTTTACATTTACAGAATCACAATCTGTACATATGACAATATAAAACCTGAACCCAAAGATCAGTTAGTTCCCAGTAAATAGAATAGAAAAACACTTACGGTACGGTCCAAAGTTATAATACCAGCGCTCAAAGTCTGAGATATCAGGCCTGTGATCCCGAGCTAGAGGAGGATGTTATGAGACCCGTTAGTATTAGTACTAGTTAGTAATACCCATGGTTGTGATTGGTCACATATTCTTCTCAACCAATCCCAGACCAATGAAAACAACTGCTTTGTGCAGAATTATCACCTCACAGTGTCTCTTTCTCTCTTTCACATGCACCAACATTACACCTGCCCATTGGTCTCTCTTCCACACATCACAGGAATCTCTCATATGGCAGGCAGATGTAAACATGTAAACACAATGTCCTGAGAGACACTGGCATGTACTTACACATGGAACCAATTCAACACATACTGTTCATGGTCAGCAGATACTTAACTGTATCAGTCATGCACATGCAACATATATGGGTACAAGATGTAGTGACCTGCTGCTGTGAAGGGGGGGCAGCACACACCAAACTGATATGTTGTCTGCCAGAGGGAGGTTGACTTACCTGTCATCTCAGGTGTGTCCGTCTCACTCCATGTGTATCCAGAGTCTGGAACTGCATAACTAACATCTGAATGTACAGCAGAGAAGGTGGAGGCATCAGCAACTACAAGGGTTACAATGAAGGGCGCTTAATGTTGCTTTAAAGCTCCAGTATGTAAAAATCTACATATAGATTATTGCTATAAATATTAAATCCTTGGTGATTATTGTGGAAAAAGACACAACAATCACAGTAAGTAACACATTTATATCTGCAGAACAGTACATCACATCTTGAGCGACTACACTATGTGAGGCAGAGAAGAAATAGTTTGTTAGTCAGTGGTGAGGTCTATGTTTTTAGCAGTGCTAGTGGCTTAGCTGTAACAATGACAATGTCAGTCTGTCCACCGCTTTGTTCATGACTGAAATATCTCAACAGCTATTGGAATGTTTGGCATAAAATTTTGTACAGACATCGTGGTCCCCAGATGATGTACTTACAATGTAAGTGATGGAGGCCAAAAGCCACAGTCCTCCTTCTGTGCAAAAATGTATTTAAAAGTTTCTCTAAAGCTAATATGAAGCTTCAAGTGCCAAAGTCCCTCTTTTTGTTATTATACTTCCACCGCAGCTCAACAGGGAAACACTGTCCGAGGAAACACAAAAAGGGAATTCTATTATATATTTTATATAGCTGCAAGCTTCATATTAGCTTCAGATAAACTGTTAAATATATTTTTGCACAAAATGAGGACGGTGGATTTTGGCGCCCATCACTTACATTGTAAGCGTGTTTGGAGGGGAGCCAACATCTATTGATTATCATGAAGTAGGCTATATGACAGAGCAAAATTGTCGCTGACAATAAGTAAGAAAATTCTAAAAATGCGCTGAATTTATAAGGCTACATATTTAGCACGGGATTAATATATTAAAAGCTGAGATTCTGTGAAATATAAAAAGCTTTTAGAGCATGGACACACACCTACCTGCACCAATACCAGCCTTACCTTAGTTAGTTTAAACATGAATTAAAACATTTACATTTAAAATAGGATGTGTTTATGATTTGCTAAAAAAAAAAAAAAAAAGGATGAGCTATTTTCTGATACCTGCTGGTCGTCTAACCCCAGGGAACCAATCAGGACGAGGGAAGGACGGGGGCGCCCAATCCCTTCTGGGAAAAGCTGTGCAGGGAAGATTAGAAAGCTGCGTTCAGGACAAGCATCAGACGGTGTCATTGCAAGGAGGAGCATACTTGTGACCTCCACTAAGGCTTCTACGTTATTAGTGGGGTATGCACAAGATGTTCAGCCTTGAGTCAGACACTAAACATACAGTAGTCACTCAGACAGACAGTTACTGAGCAACTAAAGGTTGTTTCCATGATGTTTAGCCTTTCTCTTTCACCTGCAGGCTAGAGAGACAGGGGAAGACCAACTTGCCTGAGAAAATGTGTTTCTCATTTTTCTGTTTTCTACCTGCTGCTCTTGGCATCACAATTTCTTCACACAGACTGAGAGTTTCAACTCATAACGTGGCACAGACAGGCAGTTTAACCAGGCAGACTTGACTCCTGCATGGCAAAGTGGAGGTTAATTGAAATGTGATTGAACACTAGAAGCCCAAACAGCTGAGCAAAACCACAACAATGACATGGCATCTGTCTAACCTGACTTAGTCGTGACAACACACTTCAGTTTACCCCTCACTGTGATGGGTAGCTTACACAAACACACAGCCTGGGCTCTGGGTTCCCATCCAGTGACAGCTAGTGAGCAGGGTCTTTGTTGACGGGGACGGGCTGGGAGAGCCCAGCCAGCAGCCCAGCAAAACGTGGGAGTATTATTCTAAAGTTGGTGTCAAACCAGGGACAGTGTAGATAGTAGGACGCCCGAGATTAGCTTAATCTGCTGCTGTTCAAAGGCACGGCGCTATACAGCAGACAGTACTGTTATTTTTTCTGGGGAAACAGGTGCTTTAAAAGGATTGAGTTTAACTCTCCCGATCATCGCCACTTCACTGATCACTGCAGCGAGAAGGTCAGAAAGCATATCAGAGGGGATTGGCAACACTTTCCTTTGTCTTCCTATTTTTATAAGCAGCACATAAACATTGAATAACTGGTTTATAAGACATTATAATTAGCAGATATAAGGACAATTCTCCTATAAATTATTACAACTGAGTGTTACTATATCATCATTTATTAGGTGTTTATATACTGCTTACAAATGCTAAATAGTGTGATTTGTAGTAAAGTGTTATTAAATCTGACTTTGACATCTTTTGCAGAGGTTTTTCCTGCATCACTGTGTTTGTCACGTGGGCATATCTCATTACAAATGCTACTCTGAACTGAATCGTAACACTTCCAGAAAGCTGAGCAATAAATTCGCACATCTGTTAGGGGCAGCCGGGTGGCAAAGCGACTGGGGAGAAAACCCTTCAACTCATAAATCACAGTTCAAAGCTGCAGCGTCTGCAAGCATCCACCCTGCTGGAGTGTCCTTGAGAAAGACAGTGAATTCCTGCCGGCTCCAGCGGCTGATCCTGACCTCTGACCCCTGACCTCAAGCATAAAGAATTTCCCTAAGGGTATCAATAAAGTATTACGTTATTATACACGAGCTGACAATGTCAGTAGCTGTTCTTTGCACTGATCAGACATTTCTGGTACTTGAGAAACTTCTCAAAAGCAGCATGGTGGTCAGATACAGTGTATGATGCACTGGTTTGAAACATCCAACACTGCATTTTAGAAATCGTATCGTATGATCAACTGTCATTTAAACGGATATAGTTCTGTCTAATTGTAGGGATCCATGGTTTTGCATTCCACAGAAGCAAAAACAGGAGCACATTCCTCCATGAGCCAAACCTAGCCTGGTTTGAATGGCAAGAGCTTTCTATTCTTGACAAGCCAGAGAGTGGACCCAGATCCTGCAGGGCTATGAATTGGGTCATACGTCTCCCTGGGAGCACCACTGGGCCACTTGGTGCTGCTGCTTTCATGTTTCTCTCCCTCTCTGCAAGCATTTACAAGAGAGGTGAAGAGGCCAGACCGGATGGGATCTGTCATAAGATGTTATTAGAGTACTGACAGAGTGCATTTCTCATCGTGGTCTTATCTAAAAGTGAAAGTTCACTGCTGTCTCAGATACAGCAGAGATATGGCACAAGATGAGTTCAGAACAATGCTATCACATCGTCGCTCATCTATGTGGTATATCATACTCACTGCTCATTTTTTCATGTTGGCCACTGTAACAGTCGAGGACGTGCTTGTACTTTCACCCGTTGTTTATAGAAGACTGGCCACGCATTGAACCACAGCATCCCACAGAGGGTAAACATTAGTGCTGCTTTATAAAACATTTCAACACAGCTTTTATTACCCCAGTTATTCCCCTGTTTGATCAGGCCTGTCTGTGTCTCTACGTCAATGAGTGTGTCTGCTTGTGCAGTTTTGAGTACTCCCGCTCGGGGTCTGGAGATACTTACGAGGGTTGGACTGGCTCATGGTTGGAGTCCGCTCGGGTGGGGCCGGCTGAACCCTGTTAAAAGCTGTTTGTAGCAATGAGAAACAGGCAGATAGAATAAGAGTGGAAAAAGGAAGGGAAGACAGCGTCAGGTCTGGGGCTCCATCCACAAATGCAGCCCAGCTGTTTTGGTTTGAGTATAGTTGAAGGCATTTTCTCCGCAGCATGATATCGAAAACAAAAAGATATATGCTGGGTGTATTTACAGGCCTTAACTCGGCTTTATATGTCTCTTTTCATCTGAGAAAATGAAAACACCAATAAGAGGATGTGCCCAATGACAGAGAACAGCAGCTATCATGAAAAGGAATGTTAGCTGAGATGCTTGATGGAGTGGATTAACGATGACCCCGGGGTGAAGATCACAGCGGCTTATGGGTGTGGACAGGAGGGTCAGACTTACGGCAGTCTACGTCTCCAGGATTCTTGTTCCAACAAAGACATCTGTCCCCCCAGCTGTCCTTGACCTGCAATCACTGTTAGTCCTGCTGTGTCTACCTGTTTGTTTCTGTGTGTGTGTGTGTGTGTGATAAGGCTGACCTGGGCCAACTGGAGAGGATGGCTGTCTCCTGATAGCTGACCCTGCCTCTGGTCGGCGCAGACCTGCGACCAAGAATGCAAGACAAATATAATGAGATCTCAAGTGAAATACTATTAATCTGTTGCACCTGCAAATAAAAATGTAATACACAATTTGCTTTTTCTAAACAATTTTAAATGTATAACACTGTGACATATTATGTTCATTTTGTAATGGAGAAAAGAAAAAAGGAAACTATCTTTTCATGGTGGGCAGGCAAGATGATTCACTAACTTGTAAATATGAAAATTTCTGGACAAAAACTAGAAACAACAGCTGTGACAAAAAAGGCTCAACTTTTGCATCTGTAGTTGAACAGACAGAAATATTCTCATATATGTACAGTATATATACAGAAAATTGTGTTAGATTCTCAGATTTCCCATAGTCACTCAAACATTACATCACATTACAGTGGATATGAATGCTAAACATTCACTCATACAGCATGAACATAGTTGAAAACTGTATAACAGTTGTTTTTTTACTCGAAAGATAGCAGAACAAGAGGCAGGGCTGCAGCAGAACATTCTGGTCCGGCCCTGTGTTAGCACACTCGTTGTCTTAAAAGCAGTCCACATACAGAACAGAGATGCCATGCAGAGTTTATGTATATCAGTACAGAAGAAAAGGAAGAAAGAGCAAATGTGGGGATAATTTCTGTCTTTCCAAATGTAAAATGAAAAACAGACACATCAGGACAACAAATGCTTGGTTTACCTGCACTGGCACGCTGTGGGAATCTATTCGGATAGCCACTTCCTCTGAATACTTTGAAGAAATGTCATGATTTAGTCAAACTTGAATTGTTGTATTTGGCGTACAGTAAAAAGACTTTCCAAGAGCTGCAGAATCAGTGAGAGTATTGACATACTGTACCTTGGCCGGGGCCCTTTCCTTGACCATTCTGTGACTGTCCTACACCAGTGTTGAGAATAACACAATGTGGGCAAATTTAGACAAAAATCTCTGTAATTTTTTAACATAAGTTATCTGCAAAAGTTGCAAAATCAAGGTAGTTCTGGTTTTAGCATAAGCCTACAGCCCTACTGTTTTAAGTTTTCTAGCTTAAAACAAATGATCTAAGCTGATTTCACCTTACATACACAAGTTATGCCGTTGATTATGACAAACTTGCTTTGTTAACAGGGCTGATACCCTGAATACAGAATACATAATGAATCCTAATGCACACAAATTCCCAGAGGACCCCATGCTTCATATAAACACATGTTCCTGCACACCCCTGTGTTAAGCAACACCACTGCACCCCCTCATGCCACCAGAAAAACAGCGTCAACCTCTCTTAGCCTTTTTTTTACTTACTCGAATTTGCAGCTGCCACAGAGGCAAGGTACGGGTGACTGCTGCCTAGATAGAAGAAAGAGACATGGGGTTGCAATATGGAGAAGAGAGAGATAATGTTACAGAAGATGAAGGAAAGAGAAATGGTTGGGAGGTTTTCTGGCACACCGCCCGTCTCATTTACACACATACCTTAAGATACTGCAGCATTGTCTACTCACTGTAGCTGCATTTCTGTCCAAATGGAGAAGACGACTCACAGTGATTACCATCTGATAATGTTTTCATGTAATAAGAGTGATGAAAGGTCTGGTGATCAAATGTACAGTTAAGGCAGTCAGTCAAGCGACTGAGCAGCGCCGTACTAACTTCATCATAGACCTGCTGTAATTTGTCATAATTGCAGTTGTGACTTGCAATTACCAGCTGCAATCATTCGTCTTCATCACTCAGTTTCGCACAAATGAAAGCTTGTTCTGGCAAAAAAAGCAAGTATAGTCACAAGCTGCTACAGTTGTTAGTTAGACGTCAGCTATAGGCAGCACTCCAGCCGCAGTGGATGTTCTGTGTGGATTGGTTTTAATGGATTATGCATCCAAGTAAATACGCAATCCTCCACATAACATAAAGTACATGGATCCATAGATTTAGAGGAAATAAACAGCTTTTGTATGCAAAAGTTAAACATAATTTATATGTTTAAATTCACCTGCGTCCCTGACTTTGTGGATAGCAGCGCGAGCCTTGGCAGTAGTGGGTGGTGGTGGAGGTGTAGTGGTGGTCGTGGTGGTAGTGGGAGCCAGTGTGGTTGTGGTTGTGGTGGCAGGTTCAGGTGCTGTAGTTGTGGGTTCAGGTGCCGCTGTTGTAGGCAGTGCCGTGGTAGCCGCAGGGAATTTGTCCTTTTGGCCTAAAAGGAGACGATAGGTGAAGGCGGTCGTGTACAAGATGGATGGATGGGGAGGAAGAGCGTCTACAGTTACTGTGTTGTAATGCATTCTTGGCATTCTTCGCTAGACTGCGGTGCTCCGACTCCTCATTCAACCTGAATGAAGTTCAACACGCTGGAGTCAAGCGCAGGACATCTACCTAGTAACCTTTTGTCCCCAGTAAGCACTGCTTTTGTGATTTGTGGGCCAAAATGTATCTAGATTTCTAGGTTTAAACTGGGCTACATTTGGATGGATGGTGAAGGTTTTTGTAAGCCTAGGTAAATGCAGTTGAAACAACGATTATATGTCACCTAGATGTCTAAAAAAAAAAAAAAAAACGTGATCTTTTCAACCAAATTCAGCCCAGTTTAGTCCTAGACGCCTTGACGTTTTTGGTTTGCAAATAATCAAATCAATGCTTAGGTCCTCCTTAGACTGTTCTATCATTGTGAAACACTAAGTATCTGTCAAACCACCAGATGACAAAGCTAAATTTAATGCTCTAAAATTCATAATCACATACAAGATGTGACTGTAAAAATAACCCTCCTCTCACTTGTTTTCACATAGGTTGGTCTTGAAGGGACGTAGTCGAGGGTAGATGGGTAGATCACTCCTTTCTTGGGCTTGCCCACTGAAATACAACAAAGCCAGTTGATGGTTGTGGGCTAACTCTGAGGCACTGTGCTTCATATTGTTTTCCACAATATTAATACCTGAGACAACAAACGACTCCCTCCATTTAGGAAGAGACAGAGAGCGCACGCCGTAGGAGTTGCTGCCTTTGTAAATGTTCTGCCCAGCCATTTTCCTCACAATCACCTTTCCTCCTGAGTTGGTGATGACGCCACTGTTGGTGGATACACATTTTTTAGTTAGAAGACAATTTAGAGTGAAGCACAGTTATAAATATTATACAGCAGCAATTGCAGTGAACAAAAAGAACCAAAAAGACATCCCACGTGAGATTTATTTCCCATTTATCACTGCAGTTCACTGTCTACCTGTGGATGGCTGCGTTGCAGATGCTGGAGATGGAGGCAAACACGCCTGTCCCATAAACTTGCTGCTTGGTCTCCTTACAGTGCGCCGGACATTTGACTATGAATTCTGGGAGGTTGATCTTTCCCGCTCTGACATCGCACTCTATGGCTGGAACAACTGTTGAGGGAAGAGGAAATCGTTTTTTGGACATTGGGGTTACATATATTGTTTTCACAGAATTCCAGTTACTAAAAATAAAATGAAATAAAATGGTTTATTAATCAATTAGTAGATTGTCAGAAAAATAATCAATAACTATTTTGACAGTCGATTAACTGTTCTTTTTTCAAACAAAAATACAAACAAATGTGAGTATTTGTTGTTTTATGTAAAGCCTTTGGAAAACTGGTCTGAAAAAACAAGCAATTTGATTACATCAGAGAAGAAAATGTGATGGCCATTTTTCACTATTTACTGGAATTTTATAGACAGATAGATTGATAGTGACAATAATCATTGTGAGTACATTTCAACGTCTGAAAGACAGTCGACTGCAGTGGAGACAGTAATACTGGGACTGACACAGAGATTACAGGCTTGCTTGTTGATGATGTTTACCTTGCTTTGGTTTCTTGTTCTTTGATCCGTTAGGCTTGGCCCAGCAAGCGCAGGACAGGAGGAGCGCTGCGGGTGAAGCAGAGGGACTTTCACATAATGGCAGACAAAGTAACATAATCATCAGTGTGTTTACTGTACACAGACGACTTTTATGACAGAGGATGCTGTTTGAAGATATTACTGTGCAGAAACCAGATGCTGATGGAGAGAGAAACCACATCATATTTGGAAATATAAAACATTGTAGTCAAGGATGATATATTTAAAACCAGCGTACTCCTGCGGAGACATAGATGGGTTGCTCACCGAGGCAGATGGCAGTGAGTGATGCTCTGATCATGATGGGTGGTGTGCTGGTTCAGCAGGGCAGCCGGGTGTCCTTGTATAACCTCCCAACCTTATATAGAGAGACGAGAAGAAGCAGCATTTTACTGTAATCTTCTGCAACCCATTTCCTGTTTCTTGCTCACACACTGAGAGTAACTTTGGACACTTTGGTCAACATTTCTGAGTGTTGGTTTGTGTCAGCTGGAAACAAGGCAGAGTAAACTTGTGCCACTGAGCTACACTTTCCAGAGCTTTTTGGATAAATATCCGGCAGACTCTGTGAACTGTAACTACACAAAAAGCTGGATGACTCATCTACCATCAGTTAAGGAAATGGGGTCAATCAAACATACTGAAAACAATTATGATAACACAAGTAGGCACACCTACTCCTAAGATCAGTCACATCAAATAAGGATTGTATTTCAGCTTGGGTCAATGTTTCTTGTTTCAGTTTGCTTTAAGTTGCTTCAATTTAAGTTACAGAGGGCTGAAAGAATTTGCCAATCAGAAGCTCTACAGCGAACATCTGGGCTCTGAGACAAAACTCTTTGTAAGATTCCTCCCATTAATATCTATGGAGTCAGACTCAATTACAGAACACACAGAGACATACGTTCATGTTTATGGAATGAGGAACTGTGTTCAATCAGCTGCCTTTCTTTGTTTGACACCGAAAACCACATAAAGCTGGATCCAAGTTTGAAACACAGACAGACACAAAACATCTCTCTCTGTCTTTCATTCAGATTCAAACGTGATACCCATACTAGAGACATCAATCAAAGTCAAAGCCTGTGAGAACAAGAACAGAAGTGGGACTACAGACTACAGACCTGTTGTAGTAATGATTGCGCTAGTGATGACTAGCCAAGGAGAGCCTCAGAGCTACTTTCTCTTGTCCTCAGTATCATTTATACTTAGGCTGGAGGAGGAATTAAATATGAGAGCCACCTCAGTCCCTGCTGTGTGCCGAAGCAGCGGGACTGACCTCCTTACTGGGGAGGTGATGACTGAGGTCTCCCTGTTAACAGAGGAATGCTGTACCTCCCACGAGGGCGGCATCATGTCTGTTACTGCCGCCACACATCGACGGGTTCAATGTGATCAAGTGGGAACATGTAATCATACAGCGACCTCTGAGGCAAGGTCAAATGTGATGCTGTTCAGATACTGTTAGCAATATGTAGTAGTGAAAACGCTTCATAAAAATACACTTGTCTTGTCAGAGAGATGGTTTTATGGCCAGAAGATCACAGATTGGATCCCTGGAGGATACATCTAGGTGTGGAAACATTACCACCACTGCAAGACCCTTAACCTTAAAGTGCTCCAGTAGAGCTGCTCAGTGGCCAGCAGATCAGATCAGTTGTTGTACTGGGCAGCTTCCAGATTTGAATGTGTGTAAGTGTGTACGTTTCAAAAATAGAAAACATCCAAACCTCCAAGAAATACTTTCTTAAATGAATAAATGCCAAAAAGCCATAAGCTTTAAAAAATGTAATTCTGTTGTCTCTCTCAAACACAGAATCAGACTTATGAATAATGCAACATTTTCAGAAATACACATATTGCTTTGATAAACATAATAGTGTTGCGTTGTAACTTTGCAAGATTTTGGGGTGTTGGAGTTCATAATTTTCACAGTTACCTCTATCAGCTATTTCTGTGCATAATTCTGTATTGTAGCTTTAACCTAAAGTGTGCATGATGTACTTGTTGTGGGCTGAAGCTCATGATTTATCATCCATAATAACTTTAAAGCAAATACACATTGGAAACATATTTTGTTAAAGCATAAAATAAAATCCTATTACTGCATGTGGCAGTAATAGGATTTTCCCTAATGCGTTGCTGGATTTTTATCTGACATTCATGAGCACTGACATGATTTTTCCACAGTGTTGTGCTTTGACAGGCAGGTAGATCACCGCTGCACAGTCAGGACTACAATTTGTCCTTGCGGGGGAAGAAAGCTGAGGCTGGGAACAAGCCGGGACAGATATGTACATCAACAGCACAGAAGACCTGCAGCACGGGAGAGGTGAGTCAGCGCGCTTCACTGGATAAAGCAAACTCCAGGACTGATCTGTCTGTACACCTGCGAGGACATCTAAACTGTGAGCTCCATATTCCCTAAAGCACAGCTCTACACACTTCAAAAGAAGCCTCCGTTTTGTGACTCATGCATGCATGACATCACTGTTGGAAAAAAACCCCGAAATGTGCAAAAAATGACAATAATTTGAGACCTCTTAATTTGTGTTCTCAGCGTGAGCCTCTAAATGGCTCCTTCTCCAAGCAATGAAACAGAGCGCAAATGATATGCTTTGACAAACACTGTGGGGAGTTTCCTGTACAGCAGATAATAGATCCTGAGGGGACTTGCAGAGACACACACACACACACATTCAACCGAAGGATCAAAAATACACAAACAGAAAATGAGATCTGGGATAACTTATCAAACACCCTGATCGTTTTGGAGAATGTCACGGTATGTGAGGGCTTTCAGACTCAACACTTACCACCACCATAAATCACAAACATACTGTGTAGGTGATCTTACACCTGTGTTAAACTCTAGATAAGGCATGGACGGACCTATGACACAGCTTTGGCTTGCTCCTGCAATGCTATTATTCTGTTATTCTTTAAACACTCTAATCTAATTTCTTCTGGGTGGGGACACAAATTAAACAGTCTATCAACATGCTGACAATTAACTATGAAAAAGTGTACAAAAAAATACACAAACTGATTTTCACATCCGCTGCAGAAGATGAAAGGTTCTGTGCAGGGGCCACAGTCCATTTGTAGAAAACCTCAACAGCTCAGACAGGTCACATAGTTTGAGGAATTACAGCGCAATTCACTCAACATTCTCACTACAATGTGGATTACATGCACAACCTTCACCAAGATTAGACAAGGCCAAGCTGTTTTGCACAAAGCCTGCGGCAGTGAAGTGAACATTTTCAGTTCCTGCGGGGCACATTTCCAGTGATTTTTGATGCATAAACGCCCTAAATCTGACAATGTAGGATGAAAATCACACCTGGCAGGAGTGTCACATATACAGTGTCTATAATGCAAACAGGATGTACAGTAGCCATGTGTGCATATTTCAAAAGCCAGCACACAATAGGTTCTCAAAGCATGGGCAGACCACACACACCTGTGAGTGGTGCACCACAGCCTCAGAAGTGCTTGAAGGCAGTTGTTGATAAGCACTGATAACATGCTAAAAAATGACTTTTATTTTCACATTTTCACCCCTAAAATACTCTCTTTCCATCAGTAATGGTGAACTAACGTGCTATGCAGCTTCGTGCCCAAACACAAAGACTGTATTTTTAACTTCCTCCATTTCAGCAGCACCCACACTCCTTGTCTGAGGTGGATGAGCTGTAAATACAACGAGGATAAGCAGCGGATGGGACTGAGGTTTATTTGAGTATGATGACCGGCTGTGAATCTGGTTTCACACTGTTCCTGAGTGATGGCATGCCTAAAGAGAGGCAGTATTTACACACCCAGTGCCAGGGAGTGTTAAATCCCAGCATTCAAAGGTGTCAGATCTGTACTGTAAGCATGTTAGATGTGCCAAGTGTTGTAGCAACAAGCAGACTGAGAAACATAAGAGAGATCAGACACACAGGAAAGCCAACATGTCTCTACAAGGTCATTTCTGTAGCCTTTTGGGCTGCTGCTGGGCACTATTTGTTTATCGAGCACAGCACAGGCTGAATTACTTTAATTCTTGGCACCAGCTTCAGTGCAAGCCAGAGCCTGCAGTCTGCTGCTGGACATATTGTATAGAGACCACCTGTGCTTAATCAGGCTCCTTCAAATTTTACAGACATGTAAAGAAGAGTAAACAAAGAAATGTCAAACATCATGTATGATAAATTAAAACAATAGTTGAGGAATTTACCTTTCAGGCTTGCTGCTTATGAGATAAACATGAGGCTCACTGATTTTCCACATATCATTTTTTATCATCAGCCATGAGAGGCAGTGCAGTGTGAATGATTATGACATGCCTGAATTCATTCAGCTAAAAACCTCACTAGAAAAGAGCAAAGGGGTGTTTACTTTAAAAAACAACAACAAAACAAACAAAAAAACAAAAAAAAAACAAGAAAAAAAACAGAAATAAACAAACTGAACAAAAACTGAATTTAATTCGAGCAGCCTGTCAAGTCTACAGGTTTGTTAAAATAAACCAGACCCATAAATTACAGAGGAATAAAGTCCATAAAAAAGTGAAAACAAGTCAAAACCTCATGTAATGTTGATAAAATTCCTCTCAGACCTGATTATTATAAGTATTAAAATGATCTTGAACGCAATGCACATAAATTGCGCACATTTTGGCCACGCGTCATTAGGAAAGTGGATAATTGATTCACGCCACGAAACAGCAAACACAAAATCTCCATTTCATATGTGGAGCTGCTTGTTGGCTCTCTGTTCAAAATTCACTCATATCCACAGATCAATGAAGGAAAAACTTACCTGTGAAGGTCCAATAATCCTCTAGGAGTTAAAAACGTAATTCCCTGCGCACTTTTCCCTAATCCTTACGCGTTCATTTAGAGGCGGGTTTGGTGTATGCAAGCGCTGAACTGTTCCACCTGGACTTTTACTCCTGCATGATCGGAGCGCTCATTAAAAGTGGAGAACGGGATGGGGCCAGAGTCACCCCCCCTCCACCCCTTTGCCCGTCCCACTTCAGGCTCTCAGCTCTTCACCCAGGCAGAAGAAGAGCTTTAACCATCAGGAGAGGATGCGAGGAGCTGACACCCTGCAGCAGATCAGTGCAAGCATCTTTTTGTTTGTTGGACAGGTTTGTTTGACACACACATATTGAGGATTTGTTTTACATTGGCACCTCAAGCTGCATCTTTTCTGTAATGGGAAACGATCTACTGATGATTCTGATCATCTGTTCTGTAACCAACTCATCCTCTGACTGCGAAATAAAACAACCAAGAGGAGTGTGTAAACTCTCACCAGAGCAATCACTCCTCCTCCACTGAACAAACCAATCAACACCTGTTTGGGAAACAGAGACACTTCAAGTCACATCTACTGTCACTTTGGGGTTTGAGAGCTCCCCCCCCCCCAACACACACACACACACACACACACACACACACACACACACACACACACACACACACAGTCCTATGTAAACCACAAAGAGGGGTGCTGCACTAACAGTGAAAGCCTGTTAGTTTATGCAGTTCTGCTATATGGATAGTTATGCTGAAGCTGCCTCCCATTTTGATTTAAAGGTCTTAAGGGCTGCTGTAAAAGACTTCATTGTGCATGTGATTATGGTCTTTGCAGAAATGCAGAAACCACCTCAGGAACTTTTTTTTAAATATCAAACCTTCATGGCGCAAGTAAATAATTGCTTATTGATGCTGCTACTGTAGAAAAGAAAAAGACCAGGTGCTATTCCACTATTTCTTTCAATGGTGCCATTAGTTTGGAAGCTTGTCAGCAGAAAACAAGTTGTCCTAATTCACTGCATCACCATGGACCACTGAAGGGTTTTTTCTGTAAAAATAGAGCCACCCTGGTTCCTTTAATGAGAGCTTATTCTCCAAATTGCAGATGCTACTTAAGAGAATGTAGTCTAGCATCTCCAAGCTGGGGAATGTGGGGTATATGGATCTGATGGCATGAGGGCCCCTGGGGGCAGCAGGGGAAAATGCAGAATACTTTGCCATCACACGCTTCAATTGAGTTTAGGACAGTTCAATGTTTCCAGATGTTATCGTGCATCTCTGACTGCACATTTCATGAGTTGAATACATTATGAGGAGAATCAGGAAAACCAGTAAATATTGATCCACACTGTATGTTGCCATTACCAGTTTGGACTGGATGATTGCTAAAAAAAACAAAACAAACAGGTGTGAGATCCTACTTGAGATTCAGAAAATAATTTATTGACAATAGTTAGACATTTTTCACAGTTTATTAACATGGGTAAGACCAAAAAATACAAAAATACTCTCAGTCTCCCCTTATAATTCAAGTATTGGTTCAAGTAAAATGGGAACAGTCTTCAGAGCCTGTCACACCAGTACTCTGATGTTTCAATGTGCGAGGGCACATCTATGTGGAAGACCTCCTGTGGGTCAGACGGAGGAGTCTGAGGAGGGCTGTTGACCCCTGAGTCGCTGTCAGGATTGGACTGTTTAAGTGTGTATTTCGCCTCCAATTTCTGGACAGGAAGTGATGCGGGTAGGGGCGGGGCGTCAGCCTTGGGCTTGATGTTTTTGAACTGTTGCAGACGGACGACCTCTCGGTGCTCTCGCGCGCATGGCAGCAGAACAGAGACATCCTTGCGAAACTTGGAGCTCATGCCAAAGTAGATGAGCGGGTTGTAGAAGCTGGCAGACTTGGCAAAGAGACGGGTGATGATGCTGGTTGTGCTTGGCACATGGAAGCCCCAGGCTGACCACATAGACACCACTGCATATGGCGACCAGGCCATGATGAAAGCAGTGCAGATTACAATGGAAATCTAGGGAGGAACATGAGGGAACAATTGTCAGGACTGGAATAACGTGAGATGAGGTTTATTACTGAGAGGGCACTTTAAAGAGTCTCATTCTACTGTAGCAATCAAGTCTTTCCAACAAACTCTTTGCTATATTCACCTACCCTTGTGACATCTCTCTCCACCTTCCTTTGGCGGGTGGTGAGGAAACCATCAGCTGACATGGCATTAGTGCTTTTCACTGTGTTGATGATGGAGATGTAGGAGAAGAGCATGATCATCACAGGAATGAAAAAGCAGAAGATGAGGATGGAGATGATGTAGGACTTGTAGATGGTGGAGTAATTGGCTTTTGACCAGTCCACCTCACAGGTACCATATCCTCGATCTATGGAACATAAGACATGGAGATCATTATGGCACTTGACACAAAAGTCTTATATTGCCTGCTTCTTTTTACGAGACGGGTGCATGACCAGACCTGTGTAACTGCCCCAGCCCAACAGTGGAGCAACAGACCAAAACATTGCTCCGGTCCAAATGCAGATGAGTGATACTGCGATGGTGTTTATGCTGATGCAGTAACCTGCAAAAACACAGAACAAAGCAATACAAAACAATGAAAACACTATAATATGCAACCCTGTCTGCCAGAAATCCCCAAATAGTTGAACAATTGTTTATTTGTGTGCAGTTTAGAAAGGTTATGTTCCGACTTTGGCGAACATAGGTCAGAAAAAGTGAGAGGCACTTAAAGATGCAGCATTCTTGCCTTGTTATGAATGTCAGATTGTGACATTTATTGAACAATGAAGTCTTTTCTTATATTAGCCTTTGCAAACATCTGCGGCTGAAAAGGACCTCTGTTGTAAAAGTACACATAGCTTTGTATTCAGGGGAAGCAAAAAAAAAAAATCAATCAGTCTGCTCTGTTTCCAAACAGTGCTCACATATCTTATGACAATACACCATATGTTGAGCAATACAGTGTGCAACACACAATACCTTTGTTGCTATGGGTTACCTGCTGTATTAGCTTATGTTACTGCATGTACTGCTAGATACCTACATGTTTTACTGGCCTTAATTCTTTTCACTTTCACTTAAAACCACATTGCATTCATTTGATTTAGTTGCACTTTCACTATCAAAGAAAGAAAATGCTCAGGCTGTAGTCTGGCACATAAAAAACATTATTCAGTAGATGTTATCCCACATGTACCACCAATGTTGACAGTTTAACCACCAATGTAAAAAAAAACACACACACACACACACACACACGCACACAAGTTTTTATGTCTTGTGTTTTATGAACAACCCCAAACACAGACATAATTAAGACATTCTTCAGCATCAATTACACCCAAAAATAGAAAATGTCACCTCAAATTAACTTAATGACATGTTGGCAAAATGTAAATGGAATTGCTGGAGACAAGTGGTAGCGGTTTGCACAGCTGATGGTAATAAGGTTTCATTAAAACTGAAAAACACGCTTTCTGTCAGATAAGAACTACAGGAATGTGAGAGATGC
Source organism: Thunnus maccoyii (assembly GCF_910596095.1). Lineage (NCBI taxonomy): Eukaryota > Metazoa > Chordata > Actinopteri > Scombriformes > Scombridae > Thunnus > Thunnus maccoyii. The sequence goes on along the minus strand of NC_056546.1, from coordinate 21,799,534 downwards.
TTGCAAGAGGCTTTTTTATGATTTCTCATGTGAATTCGGGGTCTAACCTTTGTTTGGGTGGCATCCCTTGATGTATCTGGTGACACTGATCACGGTCAAGGTGTTGATGCTCGCAAGGCCAAAGAGCAACGTGAAGAAGCCGTCTACCTGGAAGGAGAAAGAAAGAGAGGTTGGTGAATCATGACATCGCATCTTCAAAACATCTTTGGTTGGTCACTTGAGCCTCAGGGTGTGGATCCATTGCCTGTGTAATTGTTCCAGACCTTTGTCTGTTGAGTTTGTTTTCATTGGATGTTATCAGATTGAGACTCTACAGTCGAAGATCTTTTCCGGCCTGTTGGCCAATATGTTCCAGACGCTGAGCATTTCCTCTGATGTCCACTGCAGGCTTTTTTAACATGCAGCACTGGGAAATTAAAATGAAAACCTTCACTATAAGACATCTATGAAATTCATCTTGATTTCTATAAAAAAAAAAAAAAAAACAGGTACGAGAACTAGCTTGAATGACCACTCAATAAAGCAAAGAATAAAGAATTATAAGATTCAGTCCATTGTTTGGAAAGACAAATGATAAGGCTAATCTTTTAATCACAGCTCTTCTTAAAGGGAATTATGCTACTGTGTTTCAGTCTGGCACGAACTCCCTGCTGTGCCATTTCCAGGTGACATGGATCAGTTAAGGTCTCTCACTGATTAGGTTCTTGATCTTCCTTACTTCTAATCCTATTACTGTCCGTCATCACGTTTTTTCACCCTCACATTCTGCAGATTACTGGACTGTCAGCCTCTTGCCTGTTTCGATTTTACCTTGAAACTGGGCTATTGTACATTAAATATTTTTAAAGAATTCAGGACCAGGTACATTAAGATGGTGGCCTGGTGTTCCCTGCTCATCTCAGAGTAAAGTGTTTCACCTCAGTCTCTGTCCTGACTGACAAGAAAAGATGTTGTGAATCTGGACATTTTGCATCATAGGACAAGTATTCGAAAAGTTATGACTTGGCTAAATGTTTTATGTTCATATTCACTGCTTGAACAAACTTTTCTCCAAATTTTCCTTTTTCAACATCAAAGAGTCCCGTAAGGCTCCATCCTATTCAAAAATGTCCTGTCCCATAGGGTGCAAAACACAGGGATCTGGCTCAGCTTGCAACTGTTCATGTCCCATCATGCTCCATGCAGTAATCTGCTAATGCTTCTCACATGCCTGTCTCCTTCACCTTCCTGTTCCTTCCCTCCTCTATTTCTGTCACTTCTTACTTTTCCCTTGTTTACTCCTGACGCTCCCCCTCTCAGCCCACCACTCTCAGGGGAAGGTGAAATGGAGAGGGGCGTACTCCTATCCCAATATTTCTCCTTCACGTGAAAACCTGCGATTGGATGTCCGAGAGATGAGATCACCTCAGTGGCTAAGAGCAGCAGCCCTCTATTTACAGTATCTCTCTCAGTCAAATTTTGGGGTTTGTGCCTCTGAGACTGAAGGTGTTCTTGTTACACCAGCCTGTTTTTGTATGATTCCTTTGAGAGTTCACTCTCTGCAGCACGGATATCACGGTTTCCACCACAGCTAGCCTTGAGCAAGAAAAATACCCTGGATGAATTCCAACCTAAAGTATGACAACTATTTCATTTCAAGCAGAGGCTGTGTGGAGGAGGCAAACATGAATGATTGGTGCAACTTACATTACAAACAACAACATATCTTTTAATTTAATACAAATTACTTGTCATAAATCAGTAGCATAAAAGCACATAATTAAATTGTACAACATATATCCACCCTGCAGCTTTGACTGAATTGGTTTCCTGTTTAGTTGTTGACAGGTGCCACGCTGCTCGAAGAGTTTCCCCCATTTAAAGGCCTCCACAGAGGTAATCTCATTACAGATTTAACCTCCAGCCCACATGGCTACTAGCATAATTCCCTCTACATACACACACACATACATACACACAGACACATACACACACACTTACACACATTCACACATTAACACACTAATAGACAGATGCCTTTAATGTACTTCATTAATTGGGATTGGCCAAGAAAGCAGATGCAAACACATGTGGGGTTTTTTTGCAAGCTGTGCACAGTCATCACTTTAATAGGTTGAAGGACATTTCAAACCAATGTTCCTGGGATTTGAATCATTCTTAAGGGTGTAACTTGCACATCAATATAAGATTTGTTGTCAAATTTGATCAGATGTAGCATAGAATTAATAAGAAAACAGATTAGCCTACTCTTTTAAATGTAATGCTTTGTCTTTGTGTGGCTTTTACCTGGCAGGTCCAAATCCAGGTGATCAGATACCCATTGTCCTTGAAGATATTGAATATTTCTAGAATCCCTCTGGAGTAGCCAAATACTGAGATGCTGGCATCAGAGATGGCGAGATTTAAAGTGAGGAAATCTGTTGGCTGAAGCGAGGCCCTTTGTCTGTACAGGACAAATATCACTAAACTGTTTCCAAACCAGGACAGCCATCCTAGGGAAAGACAAACATACAGTATATTCAGTGCATACTGAGGGGAACACGAATTTCACATACAATAGAGTGCAGTAGAGTAATCTTAGCAGAGTGTAGGAGAAACTACAGCATGATGTAAAATGTTAGTATAGCTGAGCAGAAAAGTCTATAGTATAATAGTAGAGTAGAGTAGACTACATTACAGTACAGTACAGTATAGTGTAGCAGAGTATTTTAAAGTTTAGTATAGCTGAGTTGAGAAGTGTATGTTATAGTATATTATAGTATAATATAGTATGGTATATTGCTGTATAGTACAGTTAAGTAAAGTAGAGTAGAGAAGTGTATAGTATAGCATAGCATAGCATAGCATAGCATTGCATAGCTGAATAGAGTACAGTAAAGTACAACAGACTGGAGAAGTCTATAATATAGTATAGTACAGTATATTATAGTGCAGTAGAGTCCAGAGTACAGTGTAGCAGAGTGAACCACATTATTAACTGAGTTGAGAAGTATATAGTATAATATAACATAGCATAGTATAGTGTAATAATAATAGAGTATAGAATAGATTAGAGTACAATAGAGTGGATAGTATAGCATAATAGAGTTAAGTAGTGGAGATATAGTAGAGGAGAGTACAGTACAAAATAGCATAGTAGAGCACAGTAGAGTGGAGTAGTGCATAGTGTAGTAGAGTGCAGTAAAGTAAAGCATAGCATGGAAGAGATAATGTGTTGAATTTTGCTGTTTATAGTTCCTGATCTATATCACTGTTCACTACTCTGTTCACTACTGTATCACTACTCTGTAACTTAAACTTAAATTTTATATAACAGAGACTAGAATAGCAGACAGAATAGTGGAAGTTCAGAGTTAATTCATTTTACTCCACAGTTAGATAACAGTGGTGAGAATCCCTTGTCTTTTTATAACTCAGTCTGTGTGTTACGCTAAATCCTTCGACTGCATTAGTTGGCATGGACCAACAGACACACAGTGCCACCAACGCAAGTCAGACTGTCTCAGCAACTGTGTCAATGGTGGACTGGCCTTTGGAGACATGAAACAATTTTTGTTGTTGACACTTATAATAACACATGACTTTCTCTTTCTAATACTCTGACTGACAAAACATTAAAGGACAAAACAATATCTGTGTGGTTATAACTTTTGTTACCCAGAATGAAATAAATCTGATCTGTAAACTTCATGACAATAAGCATAAGACTGACAGGCAAAATGTAAACACTTTGTCAGTAGGTCATATATAAAAGATACTAGTAGATATATATAGTAGATACTTTAGACTTACCTAACACTAACAGGTAGACTCCAATGATAGTCTCTCCTTGTTCGGACAGAGGAGGGTCTGTATGCAGACTGCTGAGGTTATTATTCCTCCATGGAATATTGACAACCTTCAGAGGAAAACCCTTCAGCGTTATTTCCATGACCTGAGTGTTGATGCCAAGGCATGAATTCTTCCTGTCCTCTACAGTAGCTGTGCTCTCTCTTCCGCTTTCAGTAGACACTCCTGCCTTACACCAGTGAGGATGACTGGTATGTTCATTTTAAATCCAGCTTAGACGTAGTCACTAATTCCTCACCACTTACTGTCCAAATGATTGCAGCTGTAATCCTATCTATTTCTTAACAACTAAGCAGATAGAGATTTTTGGGGGAAATCCTAGCCAACAGGGAAATGTCTAGTCAGTTGTCTACTAAATGAAAAAATATTTGGAGGGGTTTCATTTGTCTTAAACTAATTTGAAGTCCTAATACTCATCTCCCGTGAAGACACCCTAAGGCCCTCAAGAGAGTCCAAACCTTCACCAGTGCTTCACAACTCTCCAAATTACACACTGCCACTTCTGCATCTGGTTATATGTGTTTATTATTTATCTTCCTGTTGCTGTTTTCTTAGAAAATCTTACGTGAATGCAAACCTGTTTAGCAGCCAATTCCGAAGTCCATGATGTTGGACTTTTCCACCAACACATCAATGCAACATTAAAATTATATGGTAGGTCCAACTTTCAGTAACATCTTAAGAGATCTTAGAAATTACCAAACACACAAAATGTTGATAAAAACATTCCTTCAATTTAATTAATCATCAACCTCTAAGTACCCCATAATCCATTTGTGGCAAGTGAAATGTCCAAATGCTTTAGCTAAGCTTTTAATAGATACACTTCATGAAAGATTGATTTGAAATGTAAACACAATGAAGATATGTTTTTGATTATACAATACACATTGTCCAAGTTGTCCTAATATTGGAGGAATAGTTCAACATTTCTTGCTAAGAGTTAGATGTAAGAAAGCAAATAAGCATATTTACCCAAATGTAGAACAGTTCCTTTAACTTCACCAACATTGTATGTTGTAATACAATAATAAACACCCTACACACAAGCATTAGGTCATTATCATCACTTTATATCGACTTATTATGGAGACAGTGTGTAACAGAATTGGTGAACAAGGTGCTGTACTGTACTGTATGGTCTGGCAACAATTTACATCACTCTAACCATTAAAAAAAACCTCTGTGTGCTGTACATAACTCATGCTACAATGACTACAAGTCACTGCCTTATCTCCGGAGGCATGCTCTAGTTTTCACTAATCATTTCCATTTAGGAAGGGTCATGTAGGTGATTGCTTCAGTCCTGTCTGCATGACTGCACTTAACTAAAATGTACAGTACATTCAACTAAATGTACACTAAGGCCAGAAGTATCATATGAAGTATAATTGAGTTAGAGTGAGATAATGTATACCTGACAAATTCACAGACTCTGATGTCAGTGTGAGAGCATCTGGTACTTTTACAGTATCGCAGTCAGAAAGAAAAAGCTGTCTATCAGGGAGAGGGAGCATTTGGGGATTGCTCTAACATGCTGGTGCAATTTCATCAATTAAAATCCTTTTGTTCTGTGTAAACTTACAATTGCACCACATCTACCCACCTCCACCCTTCTCCTCTTCACAGTGAGCTTCTCTGTGGCGAAACACCTACCGAAGGGGTAACCTGAACCACCCCCCCTCCTCAGTCTGTGTTTAGATCACAGTGTGCACCTTGTTTCCCTCCTCTGGCCGCCACAGTGCAGTTCTGCTGGCCCTCAGGATGTGGAGGGAAGGGCTGCTGCTGCCAGATGCCTCGGTGCTTCCGAGTCCTCCTCATCAAACCCTTTCTTTGAGCCTCTGAAAGCCAGTCTGGAGAGAGAGACGGAGCTGAAGGGAAAGTGAACCTCTGACCCCAACTGTCACCCATCCAGCAGCAAACACTGAACCCAGTCATCGCTCACCCCCACCTTCCCCCAGAGACATAGCACGACAAGCTCTGCAGTGATCCCTGTGTGTGCAGCCCATAGAGTCATAGAGGTTTTCTGATGCCTCTGTGGTATGAGTCTACTGGTTAAAGTGGATAATGTGATAATGGCTGTGGGAGGCATCATACAGAAACGTCATGTCACCTAGCAGCTCATAACTGATACTACCAGATGCTAATGTGCTAGGTTTTGTTCTCTACATTACAGAAATATGCTCACTGCATGACAGGTTTAGTGTTTCCAACGAGAGGTCAAGGCATTATTGTTTACATAATTTTCATGAATGATCCTCAGACCTACAGTAGTCAGGAATGCCATCCTCTTACAGTGAAAGTGAGGAGATTGGACCGTCTGGCAGCAAGTGAGCAACACTTGTCGTGCTGTCAGTGTTGAGGACAGCTGCTACAGAGATTACACTGTTGCTAAGATAAGGTTAAAGGTCAAGGAAGAACCTGCATTCAGCAAGTGCTAAGAACAAAAACCTGTTACTGTCATCAGCAGACATGAGACAAGTGTTTGCATGTACAATCTTGCAATCAGTCCATTGACATTCAGGCATTTATGCATTTATGTCAGGTTTGCAAAGCTAAGCACAAAATGGTGACATGCACTGTACACTGCACAATGCTCAGGTATTAGCATGTTAAAGACATCAAAATCAGCTTAACTCTTGCCTGTATGCTTTGGCCCGTGTGTGTGTGAAGCTTGGCGATCACAGTGGAGCCACAGTGGGCCACTGTATCATTAGGCTTATGATGATTACGCTCTCTCTCGCTCTCTCTGTCGAGTGAAGCCTGGGATGTGAGGTTAAAAGCTCACAATTTTCCAAATGGAAAATCACAGACACAGATACTATTATGGAGGCGTGTGTTAAAGGGTACGAGCTGTCTGAGGGCAACAAAGCCTCTCTTCACAGAGGACATACACCAGGTCAAGAGACCAATACAGGATCTCCTTAAAAAGGTCCACACACTTTCTCTCTCCATGTCACTAAACCAGAGCGCTCCGACACAGGGACTGCTTGTATGAAGGCTCCACACGGTATGGAGGTAAATGGCTTGCCTGTCATTTTTTTGGGTCAGTCTGTGCATGATATTGGTGAAGTATTATTGGATCCTTCACAGCAATAAAATATCCTGGACTTTATTTAAGTCATTTAAGTTACAGCTATGTATAGACACACATTTTTAGCCAGTAAGGAGGAAATTTGCGATGTATGTCTGCTCAAGAAGGTTTGTCAGAGTCTGGCCTTTTTTAAGACATTGTTGCTCAAGGAACCAGGACAGAGCTTCTAACAATAAGCCTTTCATTTCAGCTCAATGCAGGGACATAAGATGATCTAGATGAGAAAAAACAAACAAACATGGTAATAATTTGAAAATGTGGAAAAATTCTTCTCTCACACTGTCTATCAGAGACAGAACGACTAATTTAAAGGAACATCCAGCTGGCCTACAGGTGAAGATGGCACAAGTCCAGTAACAAAAACCTATAAACCACTACTGCCTGCCCACTATATGTTCACACCTCCAGTCTCTCAGGAGTAACACTGGATCGCAGAAGTGGGCGTCTTCATCGTATTTTTCAAGTTATTGTAAATTTGATACTTTAAAGCAATACTACACATGGTGTTTCTTTCAATATTCGTGTGAAAAATCCATGCTCCCATCACTGGGCCCGCTGACATTATCAGGACAAAATATGGATATTAAACATGATACATGAGGGAAGAGTTACTCTCATAAGGTTAGTTTCTGAAATCCCTCAGTGAAGCCCACAGTTCGTGCGGTGACTTTACCACAGGTACAAAGGCTGGACTGTTTTTCCTTTTCCCCCTGCACCAAAACAGTTCCCTGCCTTGACGAGGCAGGGGAGCAGAGGTAGAGGTTGCTCCTTAAAATACAATTACTTAAAAACATGTGCACGGTGTTACAGATCTTTAGTTTTGCTGTCCAGTTGAGTTTCATGTAATTGCATACAGGAAAAGAGCACTTTGTATTATTGGTCTTATCTGAAATAATTATATTCAAGAGAATAGGGCTGCACTGTTGTTTAAAGTACTTATTGTATAATACCTTGTAATAAACACCATAGGAAAAGAATATATTAATTGTTCAGTATGCAGTTGAAAGCGTGTGAAAACAGCCTCTGTGTTGAGCCCATGGGGCAATGTGGATTGGTTTTGTGGCTCAAGAACTTTGGCTCTGAGCCACATGCAAACATTTATTTGGGCACAGGGTCCAGTTTGCAATTTCTCCTCCTGAGTCTGTTTGTTTAAGCAGGTAACTTATGTAAGTAAGTAGGTCTGATTTAGGGTTGAATACACGTCTCTCCGGACACAATCTACACATCACTTTTGACATGAGGGGATATTTTGCCAAAATATGGAGCGATTTCCATGTGGAAATGTGAATCCGCAAATGAAACTTTACATCCTGCTGGGATATGGGCACGACCAGATGCAGCATTTTTTACACACAAAAAAGTAATAATTTCCAGGAAATCTTAATTGACACCCTTTCTGCCTGATGTCTGGCAGACTGAGCCCTCTGCCTCCACTGAAGCTTACCTGGAGAAGCTGGCAGTGTTGCAGCCCTGCTTGGCACTGTGGAGAGACTGGGGATGGCTCTTTGCTTCAGCCTCCTGCCTGGTCTGAATGAAAGGTTTGTGCTCTGTCACTGGACCCTGGATACTCTCCTTGGGCCGTCTGAGGATTGAGGAGATTAGTGACCTTGCCCCTCAGAGGAGCTACAGCTGCAGAAGCCTGACAAACTGACAACCTATCACCTCACAGATCTCTATGGACATCTTGAGGGTAGCCTACCTGTCCCCCAGCCTGATGTGTTGCAACACATGGGCGCCTCGGTCGATGGTGGAAAGAAGTCAACAAGCTTGAAACTGTCAGTCAGGATCAAAGTCACATCAAACAAGCATTTCAAATCTCCTTAAAAAAGCATGACCCCATTAACAACATAGATGTTCTTAGCTGTCCTGATGCCCCATCGGGGTCGATGAGTTGACCCGTGTGTGACAACAGGTTACTGGGTCATTATCCTCTCCCTCGGCAAAAACTTGTTATGCTTAAAGATGACACTCTTGCTACACCTGATGACCCATGACACATGCCTGTTTGGGCCTAATTAAGAAGGAACAAGACAAGTTTCAAACTGACCCGCTGACCGCTGGGTGAATGTGGCCCCTTAAAGGCCCCTTTTAAGCCTCTGGTCAAGTAATCAATTACTGAGTTTCAGATGTAGTTCTAAAGGTTGAGATGCTCTAAGCGACTCAGAGGATGTAGAAAATTATAGTACCATACATTTACTATACAATCTAAAGTATTATCTGCATGCTAATGGGAAATCTATTCATTGACACATTGTATTATTTATATTTGAGGCCACACAGGACAAGAATAGAAGGCGGTGAAACGTTCTTAAGTGTATCGAGTAATTCAAAGTGTCTAATCTCTCCCGATTTGTGCATTTTAGGAATCTGGCAGAACATGCAAACAACAAGGCTTTTGTGCTACGTCATGGAAATCCCAATACATTTTGCATACTGTTAATTGATTACACAAAGCTCTACCGATGCCTGTGAAAGAAATTAGGTCACTGTAGTGACAGAGACAGATAGAAAAATAGAGTAGTGACAACAATGTAAAAATTATTTCAACAAATGGACACACTGAGGCTAGTAGAAACTCAAATGTAGTTTATATTGTGAAGTATAATTATAAAAGATCATACAGTTAATTCTATGGGATTTTGTACAGCATGAGACATATATGTATATATGAATATAATATGTTTAAATGTGCTCTTTGTAAGATGGTATGCAAGGGTACATCGTTAGCTCTTGTTATCAGATAAATTTTCATTCCTGAGTAGTGTATGCACTGGCTCATAATAATTTGTGCAGAAATGTGTTCAGATCAGGTGCATGAAGACACGTCATCAATGTATAGAGACGTATAGATGCACACCCTACATGGCGGAAGTAGATAAACAAGTTCCTGAAAGTCTTTTCAGCTACTTTTCTTCAACTAATTTCCATATGTGAAGGCTCAACCTTCCGAAGCCTGGCCTCACTTAAAAGGGAGCATTTTCCTGACCACCTGGATAACATACCAGACAGTCCACGGAGTGACTCACTTAAGCCTTCAACGCCCAGCTGTAGAACACCTGGTAAGATCTGGGCTTCCACTTAAAATACCAGCCACATGGAATTGTATGTTAACAGTGTCTCAATTAAATCTACTCAGAAAATCTACTACTACTGAAAATCCGAGTGATGAAAGGAAGAGTGAGAGAGGATACAATAAATTTACTCGACCTCGAAGGATCCCAGTGGCATATGTTCCATAAATAATGCCTCCTGATATTACATCAGCTTAGTTAATAATTTGATCACAGTAATCTCTTTCTCGCTCCCAGCATATGAAAGCTAGCAGCATGCTAACAGCTAGAGCAAATAGAAACCAAGCAGCTGCAGCAGTTTCTTAACTGCATGGGATAAATATCCTCAAAATTATATAAAACAGCCACATATGACTCAAATGCTCTTTGCTTCATGCTCATTAATGTTCTTTCAAGGTGTTTAAATATGGGTTTGACTGTGGTAATAAGCTCTGTGGCTATATATACAGTGTGATGCCAGTTATGGGTATTACCACTAGAGGTTAATTCACACTTTATTATAATTATACAGTGATTTACAGAGGATGCTACAATAGTGCACATTAAACTTTCTAACCTTTGGTGCTGTGCTACCCTATGATACATCTAATAATCACTGCAGTCATTCACTGGCTCAGGTTTTCTTCCTGTTCCATGTGAGGGAGTGTCTCAAACAGCATCAGTTTAAAAGTACTTAGCAGATGCAGCTTCTTCTTTGACTCAGTCCTAATGTATTCCTCCTCAGTGACGTCTAATTTAAAGTTCAATTTGCTCCTCGACACTTTCAGACAATGTTTACTGTGCTGTAAAGTTCAGGTTTCCTAGGGAATCACTGTGAAAGCCAGTGTGATATATTTGAAAAACAACATCCTCAGAGTGACCTCATTCCCCCTGTCCCATCCCCCAGCAGACTGCACCTCATGGTCCTATGCTGTGGATAGGGAGACATCTGTTAGAGAGGTCACGTGACAGAGGTCAAGGTCTGCTCCATGGCTGAGTACTCCTGGACAGCAGTTCCAGTTTCAAGGTCCAGGTTACATTGCAGAGTCTGATCTAGACACAGATACTGTGTCTGCTGCTTGCTGCAAGAAAGCAGAAAATGAGCCATTTCTGGTAATACAAAATACAGAGTTCTTTGTTCCACAAACCATTGTTGCTGTTGTTGAAAATTTCCAGGATTTTGACCCTAAGGGAATCTTCCTAATCATGTCAAGCTACCCCACAGAGCCACAAAGCGACACATTGTACCACAAACTACCACAAAGTAAATATCCACAAAATACCACAAGACTGTGTGACAAGTGTGTCGTGTTGTGAGTGGCGCTGTGAGACCCTGTGAGATGCTGTAGGACATGGAGAGATGAAAGAGCTTCAGGCCTGTTCCTGGGCATGTGGCCAAGACAGTCTGCTTTGAAACATCCTGATGACACTAAACCTCACCGTAGGCTTGTTTCACCGGGACGTCTTAGATAGATTTTGATGTCCTGCACGAATGGACAGGAATGTGTGATCAAATAGGTCAGAACACAGTATGTTGCATGCATCGTGATAAATAGATACACATGGAATATACCAAATGATAGGTCTCTATCATGAGGGGATGCAGACAGCAAAATGTTTGAGCTTCTATATCCACTTTTTTCTTTTTTGTTTCATTGAACTAAGGACATATTTTTCATCACATTTCACATCAATAAATAAGCTCTCTTGGTATATTTTATTCATATCATGGGAGGCTTACAGTGTGGTAACCAGCAGGCAGAGCATGCCAACATGTTCAGATCTGCAAACCTGTGACTCTGCAAACTGCTCCAGTCCTTTCAGGTCTGTTGCTAATGCCAGTGCAGGAATGTGTGTTTTGCGTAACTCTCTCAAAACCTGCCAAAGCAAATCATATTCAAAAGACCTACATTTAATTGCTTTAATCTTTGTACATGCCAATTCCACCACATACAAAAGAGTGTTTGAAAAAGAGCAGCTGTGTGAGGTTTGTGATCCAGATTTTAAAGACTTTTAGAAAGCCATTATGTTGATTTTGTACGGCTGCTACCTTGCTCAGGTCTCTCTTGTAAAAGAGATTTTTGATCTCAATGGGACTACTAGGTAAAATAAAGGTAAAATAAAAAAAATAAATTAGCAAGAAGCGCAATAATTTATTTTATCAAGAAGAAGAACTTCTTTGCTGATTGATATTCTGTCTCTGTGTCAACTCACTCTGTTCGCTGCAGAGACGGCCTTTCGTGTTTTTCACGGCCACATGGTTCTCCTACACCCTTAAGTTGAAATTATAGTTTCCGCGTCCATGAGAGTCCACTAGGGTCCGTGTGATGTAAATTTCGTCATCAGAGGGTGTGCGCGTAGGCTCTGTGCTGACATCCACCTACCTGTAATTTGTTGTGTCCGTGCGGACTTGTCCGCACCAGTCCGTGCAGACACAACGCTGTGTTCCTGTAGATGGCGATCTACTGCGCATGTGTGGAACACATCCTCCAAGCGGACCCCAGAAGGTAGTATAAACACATCAACTAACCGTCCGTAGTGTCCGCAGCTGTCTATGTGTGCGTCCGCTCGGGAGATTAATAATAAAGCTTTAGAAGGGGAGAGGAGGGGTATTCAGTTGGTTGCAATCTGCATCATCACCACTAGATGCCACTAAATCTTACACACTGGTCCTTTAAGTAAAGTTATGACTGACCAGTGTCACAATATGAGCTCAGATAAATTAAGTCTTTTAGTCGTCCAGTCAGGTCTTCCAGTGCCCTAAATGGATGTAGCTGTAAAAATTTAGAGGACCCTCTGCCTTGTCCTGTGTGTGTTCACTAAAAATGCAGCTGATGTTCATCATCACTGTCAATCTGTTAAGTGACTATAATATATGATTGCCATCACCTGTAATATGATATAATATGATCACCATCATCATATCACCTTTTTAAAAACATTATGTGTATTTAATTCCTGAGCTGGAGAGTATGATCCACACTGAAGTGTGAGATGGGAATGGACTGATAGTGTAATAGCTGCACAGTGAACCTGACCGGGGTCAGAGGTGAAACTGAACTCACCACTCCTGTCCTCACATGAATGACCCAAGGGAAGGGCAACAAAGAGATAAAAAGGGGAGGACAAGGGGAGTGGGAAAAGCAGAATGACAGACAAACAGAGAATTATTCTTGTGAAAATGCTCTGCACTTTCACTTTTCATCAAGTGTTTTGGCTGCACACGAGCTGAAGGAATGCACCGCAGGGCAGCCTGCAGCTCACCCTGAGAGTGCACCGTTCCCCTCAGCATCGTCCCCCCTCCCCTCCCTGCATCAAACCCACGTCTCGACATGTCCACTTCAGTCCAAGTCCAGTATGTATACTGAGCATCATCTAGGAAGGAGGGGACACCAAGGAAAGAAATCACTATTCTCCTCCAGGAATACAGTCGTGTAGCCTTATTTAGCTTTTGCAAAATGGTATCCTATTTGACAGAGAACCATTCGGATGGGAGACTGAAAACAGACCTTTGTAGCGATGTGTTGACAAGCCACACTGACTGACTTTAAGTCATCAGTGATGCATGATATACATCTGCACAGGTTCTATGAAGTCAAAAGTAATGGTTTGGCTCCTAATGGCCTCACAGAGGTTACTGAGATTAATGGCTTGCAGGTCATGTGCAGGCATGACAAAGAGTTCACTCCCCTCTGTCCACCACAATCTTTTACAGCTTTGTGGCTGCAGGCTGCAATGGGAAAGAAAATACATGAACTTAGATTATTTCACTTCAAGGCATCTAGACATGGGATATAGTCACTCAAAGAATGAAACACAGTCCAGTGACCTTAAACAATATCTCCTCCCTCTTCTGATGAGTCATCTACAAACATTAAAAAACGTTGTTGCATAAGCTGTTTCCCCTCTACAATTAGATAGTGAGGGTGTAAGACCAGCTATTACTGACCTCACCACAGACCTATCACTCTGCTGGAGTGAAAATTTAACAGACACACAGTCAGTGGTTACTGTAAAGTACAAATCAGGGAGCATAAACAAACTAAAGTCTCCATGACTCCCGAAGACCACGTGTCTTATTTTGGTTGTAGTGCAATGGGAACTTGAACTTAGAGTCGATGGGTTTCACAGTTATTATATATGTTAACTTTATTTGAAACAATTCCCAGCGCTCATATCTGTCATATCTGACCATCATGCAGATTTAAAAAAGCATAGCCTGCCGTGAGTGCAACCAACGCACCACTAAAACCACTAATTTAGTGAATAAGTTGTCTGTATTTGAAGGGTTACAATCAAAGTGCTTCCTTAGGAATATAATGATGATGTCTGTGATTTCAGATTGAGACATAATAACATAATAGTTCGACATTTTGGGAAATATGCTGATTTGCTTTCTTGCCCAGAGTTAGATGAGAAGAGCGATGTCTGTACTGTTAGCTGGTTACCTTAGCTTGGAAAAAGGATTGGAAGCCCAAAAACGGAAGTGTGGAAATGACATGTTACGGTTTTACAAGATTATGTGCTGGTCAGTCTCTGTTGAATATAAGTGGCAACTGGTCCTGGCCAGACATAGTCTGGGATGTAACCCACTGTAAAACCATGCGTATTTTTTCATTTCAGTTTTTGTACGGATTAAACAAACAAGATATTATGATATAGTGAGCTTTAGGGCTGCTGATAGGCGGATTTTGTTCACTTTGCACAGAGCCTGGCTAGCTGTTTCCCCCTGTTTACACATGCTAAGCTAAGCTAAGCTAACCAGCTGTTGGTGGTAGCTTAATGTTATCATAGACATGAGAGTGCTATCAGTCTTACCTAACTCTCAGCAAGAAAATGAATATGCATATTTCCCAAAATATTGAAATAATCCTTGAAGTATTTTGAAGTATTTATACTGGGCTATCTCATGTAAAGTTTATAAACTTTACATGAGATAGTTTTCCTTTTTTCTCCAAGCTAAAGCTGATCTGAAAATATACCAACACCTCATTTTTCCACTCCCACACACCCACAGATACACACATACCATAAATAAACAGAGAGCAAGAAAAATAAATTTCCTCATAAAAGACAGATGTTGCCATTGGATACAAGATTAGACTCGGCTTCTAGCCTCCCATGAGACAGAAAGATAACACTCCTATGGTAAATGAAGTTATGTATTGGGTGTGCAGGCCACTGGAACAGTAGCAGCCAGTGCTGGAAAGTGGACACAACTCAGTCCTGAAGGCTTTCCACTGTGCAAAGCCCTGAATCACATCTTTAAACCAAGGGTGATGAAAGGGCCAAATCCCAAATTTTGAAGGAAATCCCGTTCCACCAGCTCAACAATTTACAATCAGGCTTTTCTTAAAAATACTCTCAGCCACTCTCCAGAATAGTGCTGCACACAGTCAGTGCACTGTCTTTTGACTTTTTACTGTCTAATGTACTACCCTAAGGCAGGACTATTGACAAATCATGTCTGGGTTTTAATTAATATCTCCACAAACTCAAAGAATAATCCCTGCAGCTCCAGACACCTTAAAGCGAGACACGTGCGCACACTATAACAAAACCCTCCCATCCACATACTGTTTTCATAATGGGCCACTTGAAGAAACACTCACAGACTGTTTGCTCAGTCAGTGAGAGGTCCTCCCTGTGTTGACTATTATTGAGCTCTCTACAGGGTGGGCTATTTTACTGGAGGTATCAAATGATCACCTATTCTGTTTTCCCTTGAGTGGATGTAGTGGTCAAAGCATCAATGAGCCACTGTGGAGGTGCGAGCCTCTGACACGCAACCAAAAAGGGAAGCTGTCAATCATCTGCAAGATTTAAAATACCTCAATGTCTTCTGTCAGTTAGAAAATATATTTAATACACATTATGTACATCTGATAACTGCTTTCTACTGTAATTACAGATCAAAAAGTAATCACTTGTAAGAATGTTGATATGAGAGGATTAGCTAATTTCACCACCTGTAGGCATTTATGTTATACTCACATATGTAAGCTGAAAGGTGGGGGAAATAACAGGAGCAACTAGTCTGTCATAAAGACCATTTGTTTACTGTGCAGGATGCTCTCAGTGAAGAGTAAACAGAAAAAAAAGGTGATGACTAAACCTTAACTCCCAACACTCTCCATTCCTGTCTGGCGTCATGAAAGAAGCTCTTCAGTCATGACAAGTTAAAAAAAACACACTCCATCCATATCTCTCCCCTGGGGGAAAGAGAGTAGTCCTAGGTGTGGTGTGCAGCTCTGGAAATGAGTGTTTTGCATGCCTTATTCCTTCTTTTGATGGCCTGGAGCAGCGTGGAAAAAATAAAGGTCTGAGGACAACCTTGAAAAACTAAATTAATTGCATAAAATGTTTGCATTTGCAGAGTCTGTAAACATCTGCAGGAACAGATTATGCAGCTGCTGTGCCGCATAGACCACAGGCAACACCACCAGCTGACCATAGGAGGCCCGTTGGGAAAGAGGTTGTATTTAAGTTGAATTTTTAGCGGAAGAGTTTGGAGTGCACTGAAAGATTTCACTGGCCACACGCATTTACTAAATCTAAGTCAGCTATTGCCAGACAGCTGGTGACCCCTGTTCGTGCTCAGTCTCTAGCCTTATTATTAGCTGTCAGCTAGTTACAGGGTCTTGACTACGGAGCTGCATAATGTAACGTCATGTATTAACACTTTTACTTTCTCTAGGAATCACCTCAACCTACATGTGTGTGAAGACACCGAGTTTCCTACTTTAAGAGCTGTAACTACCTGACATTCAAAACTGCAAACTTGATCCAATCTGTCATTCAACCTGACAGTCAACACAGCAGAACAAGGTCTTTATTTTCATTAATAGCAATTTACTGCATTCCACACATCAGTGCTTGCAGGCAAAATATCTGCCGATTCTAGACGCAGCTTTCAGACCACAGAGAGGAGTCGTGGAAAAGGCAAAAGCAGAACCGCAGCACCATCTACCTACAAGACTGCAGCACTGGACTAATCTGTGAATGGTATGATCAGAGGAAAAATAAAGCTGGAGAAACTTCTTGAATGGATTTATTCATGCATGACAAAAAGTAGGAAGCCATTACAGTTCTGATACTTTTCAGCTAAATATCATAAATGTTTTTGGGACAACACAATTCATTAGATCTTCTATTTTCAAGTACAAGTTTTTGTATCTACAAGCTGAAAATGCTTTTTCACAAGTCTTATTATACAAAAGCACCCATTATGGAAACTTTTTTCCAATTATTATCATTCTTGCATGTGCATAAATACAGAGAGCACTTGATAATCTATACCATCAACAAGTCAGTACATCAGGCAATTAATGGATGCAAAAAAATCATCCAATTAAGTCAGGCTATGTCAGAATTTGTCAGGATTTACAGAAACTTGCGGCAAGAGAAAGATCACTTGTCATTTTGCAAGGCATTCTTGAGAATTATGTAGTAAGAAAATGTTTGAGGAGTGTAATAATACAGTAGAGAAACTCATAAAAATCTTAAAGCATTTCTTTTATTATTAATTATTATTATTAGCATTATTAAAACAGGGAAGTTAAGTACAGTAAGAGATCTGTGTGCCATAATGTTAATGACATCTTATACCCGTAGAGTAAAACAAAGGAATCTACTGTTGCTCTCTTTCCAGTTTTTTTTTTTTTTAGGAGTGAAAATGAACTACTAGGTTCAAAAAGCTGTTGTGTCACCAAAATCTTTGTTCCATTTGGCATACATATTAAGAGTCGCTGGGCTAACACTGGGCTTAATGCGCTTCAGGGAATCCTCAAAGTCTTTCTTCTTGATGTTGCGCATCTGTGAATACACACAAAAGTATATTTTCATAGGTAAGTACTAATACATTATGGCAAAAAAGTGTAAAGAAGATATCTGCAACATTGTGAGTATTTTAACAGCATTGTCTCACCTCACTAGCAGCCATACTTCGGACTTGGTCTGGTCCCAACTCTGTACAAGAGACAGATTTCATATTAAAATGAAGCCGATCAAGCCCACCATGAAGCTAAAATATAAGTACATAAATAAAACGTGATCAAGGGGTCTTACCTCTAATCGGCCCGAGTGCAGCATCTTTGGCTAATGATGTCAGATCACTTCCTGAATATCCTGCAGACGCTCTGTCAAGTTACACATTTGGAAATTAATGCAAGTCAACATAAAAATTGAGGTGAAATGGCTGCATGTCGTGTACATATGAAACTCACTTTGCAAGATAGGTCAGCTCATTTTTATTCAGTGGATTCCCGTGTTTTCCCAAAAGATTTTTCAGCAGCGTGAATCTTGTCTAGAGGGATGAGAGTTGCATCTATAACTCAGTGAACCAAAAAAATAAATCCTACACCATTCAAATCTCAAAGCTGACAAAAGACACTGATCATAGCAATGAACTGTGATAAAGTTTACACAGCAAATACCTCCTCATCAGGCAATGCCACATAGACTCTTTTTGCAAAGCGCCTGTAAGATAAACACAAGAGAAAAATGGTGTTGACCTTGTACCAAAAAAAACCCAAACATAATAGTTGTACAGCATGTCGGGTTACATAATATACCTCAGAACTGCTTCATCAAGTTCCTGAGGCCTGTTGGTCGCTCCCATTACAAGTACCCTGTCATCCCCTCCTGACTGCACCTGAAACCAAAAAGCACAGTTGTGGAAATAACACCAGTGCACTCTGAGATAGTGGTGACGTAAGCAGCATGAAGATGGCTCCTGATCAAATTTCAGAGGCCTTATTAGAGCGACAGCACTGCTGCTCTTACCCCGTCGAATTCAATGAGGAACTCGGTTTTTAATCGACGGGAGGCATCGTGTTCTCCCTCCCTCCGTTCACAAAGCAAACTGTCAACTTCATCTGAATGCAAAATGAAAACAACATGACAAATATTTACTCTAAATTAATTTGATAAAGGTTAGTTATGGGCTCAAATGTGGTGTTTGGAACACATCTGGTCTATAAATAGAGTAATACAAACCAATGAAGATGACGGAGGGCTGCAACTCTCTGGCGACTGCAAACAACGCTCGGACAAGCTTCTCACCCTCTCCCACCTGGAATGGAGATGACAGAAAGTAGAGATGCACCGATCAATCAGCCACCGATCGAAATCGGACAGTTTTCAGCTGATCGGCCATGACCGTGTCTTTTGCCAGTCATATTTTCTGCACATAGCTGCAGTATGGTTCATATCAAGCACACAGCAGCAGCTACAGCAGAGGCAGTGTAAACACACACACACACACAACATGCATGTTGCGCACGCAGCTCACAGACAGCGTAGCCACACACACACACACACACACACACACACACACACACACACACACACACACACACACACACACACAACATGCACACTGCGCACACAGCTCACAGGCAGTGTAGCCACACACAAACGTCGCTGGTGTGGAAGGACTTCAGCATGAAGGAAGAAGACACAAAGCTCGCAATATGTGATACCTTTGGGTCCGAAATAAGGCGTAGAAGAGCAGGCTTGAAAACATTTGGAACAACTAACTTAATCAGACAAACATCACCCTGGGGAACAGGCCCAAATTCAAGAAGAGAAATGTAAGTTATTTAAATAGTTAATGAACATACAATTGAATTTCAATAAATGTCAGTTCCATAAAATGTTGGTGTATGCTGTCAACTATAGTTCTTAGAAAGAAAGGAAATATATAAAGAAAGAAAGAAAATCAGAATCGGCAGGTCAGACTTTTAAAATATCGGAAATCAGAATTGGTCAAGAAAATTGCAATCGGTGCATCTCTAACAGAAGGTAAAAAAAGGCCAAGTTCACCTACACACTACATTTGGTGCATTGTGGAGACCTACACCAACAAAGACAGCACTTAAAGTTACAGCTAATGTACACAGGAACATGACATTTAAAATGAGTGATGACTGAGAAGGTTAGAAGCAACAAAAGGTCATCATTCAAGTTTAGCCACAAAGCATCTGTTACCACATCTAGATGAGCTGCAAACATGTATTTATGCTTGTAAAATACAAAAATGTCAAGAAAACAACAATATCGTATAATATATCCCATTCGGAAATGTTTCCAGTGGAAACTGAAACCGCGATAGAGCCTTGACTGAGCCAGAGCATAGCTGGAGGCTGTGTACATTCAGTGTTACGGGATCAACTTACATATTTTGAGGTCAAACTGGCAGCGCTGATGTTGAAAAATGTGGCATTTGACTCCGCTGCGACTGCTTTGGCCTGTAAGAGGAAGCAAAGGCTGTGACTCAACTGATAATAACTGAGCTATGACTATCAACAGCTAAATGCAAATTATGAAGCAGAGTTTGATCTGAATTCATCTGCTTTTTGTGTTGGAGAGAACATTTAACTCACCAGCATGGTTTTCCCATTACCAGGAGGGCCAAATAAGAGCAAACCACGTGCCGGAGCTCTCAGGCCAGTAAAGAGCTAAAAATGTGAAAAAGAACTAAATGTAAATCTGTAACAAATCTGTAACATCACAGTTATGGTGAGCATGAAGCACTGAAACCAGAAACCAAATGTTTTTAAGTGATCACCTCTGGTCTTAAGGCGGGAAGGATGACGATTTCTTGGAGTGCTTGCTTAGCCAGATTCTGTCCCGCAATGTCTTCAAAGGACACAGACGCTCCACTGCAATGAACAGAGCAAGATCCTTTAAATGCAGCGCAGGTTTGTTTTTCATGTACATCTAACTGACACAAAAAGTATTGTAGCTTTGCCTCGACGTACCTGTCAACAATTTCATTCAGGATCAAGTTGGCTAGCTTGCTGTCCACATTCTTAAAATTTCTCATATCTGTCTTTTTGGGCTGTTTTCCATTTTGGGCTTTTCCCACCCGTGGGGTCACCTATGCAGCAACCAAAACATGCAGAAAACATTACACCCTTAATCATCATCAGAGGTCTTGAAATAGCAACTGGACAACTGAACTTAATTAAACAAATCACCCTCAGATCAGTGGGCCTAGACGGCGGTCTGACAGCAGTGGAGGGCCTGATGTTACCGGGCACACCTCGCACTGCAGGCTGGCTTTTGGGAACAGGCTTTGGCTGAGGGGGGACGTGATGTGATGCCTTCTGGGGATCACTCCTCCTTTTAGATGCCAATGTTGCCTCTGTAAAACAAGAGCAGTGTTGATCTTCAGTATCGAGTTTCTCTGAGGAAATCATATTTATTTTGGTAAAACTAGTAATGTTACATTTTTTCCCCGCTGGCCCACTTGGCCAGTAGATCAGAGTTTTACTGGCCCCTTGTATATTTTCACTGGCCCAGCAGCCAAAAAGTGAAAATAATTCTTTTTTCCATAATTTTTGTGATTTATTCATTATACATATAACATGTACAACAGTGAAGTTCCCTTTAGATTTGGATGTTTTCCTTTAGTTAGGGATATGTATATTAAGTGGGCCTGATGACGGGTTATCCGCCATCCACTTGGCTAGCTTACACTGCAAGTGGTTTCTACTTTTGTCATGTGTGTCATGAGCATGTTTTCGATAATTGTCAGTCTCTTTAAAAACGAACCCCCTCGATCGGACTTTGCAGGGAATCGCTGGCAAACTGTACAAAACATACCACAGTCGCTGTTTTCCACGCATAGAAAGCTCCTCTTTCTTTTCGTAGCCTTGTATGTTTCTTGAACTGGATACAACGTTGGAGGCGGAGCTCCGTTCATTCTAATGAAAGTTGCTCAGTGACGCATGAAGCCAAAATAGTTCATCTTCCAGTTATAAAATTACCTGGATCTTCCAGGATCATGTGGCCCATAGAGCAGGCGTGCCAGATACTTCTACCGGCCAAACTGTCTAACTTCCAGTTTAGCCTTCTGCTAACTTGAACGGGGATAAAGTAATTCAATTGTGCGGCTCTTCTAGACTTTCCAAATGTTATTGGACCAAATGTATCAAATTCTGAGAATGAAATGAGTCATTTCACGGGGGTTGTGACGCTAAAAAAAATTTAGCCACTGATTTACAGATGTCTCTTTCACAAAGTAAGTGTATGGGAAAAGGTCTTTTGGGGTCAGTGTGCATCACGTGACGCACGCGGAAGTTGTCCTGGAGGGTGGTTAAGACAAATACGATGGATGACCGTATTTAAAGGGGACTTACCCATCACTCTGACTGGCCAATCAACTTGCCCTGCATAAACTTTTACTGGCCCCAGGCATATTACATCCATAATATGGATGGGCCACCAGTTATGTCGGACTCAGACGACGAAGGTGTCACTTACCTAAAAGAGCCAGCCTGTCTTTTGCCATGGTGAGATTGTTGACCATTTTATCTCGAAGTCTCTTTGCCCGGTCATGTTGCTCTCCTGTTAACAAAACATGGGAGTTAGACTACAGTATGTCAACACTGCACTCCATGTTCATGTGACTGTTTGTTTAGATGTTACCTTGTCCCGTGATCTCCACTGCTATTCCCCTTTCAAGCTCAGCAATCCCTTTCTTGTACCACTGCGCAGCCGCCTCCTTGTCTCCTGTCACCGCAGAGAGGAACGGGGTTACTATGACCAGCTGTCACACACACACGTTATTACTCATATGCACAAGAAACAAACCTGTATCATCTTCGTCGATCTTCAGTGCCTTGGATATATGCTCAAACGCCAGTTTATGGTGGTTTTTAATAACTTCGCTACTGTCTTTGCCTTTACTTGCGTTTGTTTTCACCGACATTGCTCTTTCGTTTGTCTCGTTGCTCCTAACGTTAGTAACGTTAGTTGCAGCTAAGAGTTAGCCTAGTTATGAAATACGTTACAGTGAAATTAAGCCCTTCAGTCGCTTTTATAATCCGGTCGAGCCTCAGTTTGAGGTTTGTAAAACAACAGTTTTGCTACATATGTGACAGAAATTGTGGTGCCTCATCACAACACAAACATTTCTACCGCTAACTTCCGCTTTCGCGTGTGCTGCACGCTAGGCTACACAGCAGTCCCCGCCCTCCTGTTCCGTCCCAATGACTAAAACAAAGAGAATGACTTCCGGTAGATTTTCAGAATGAAACCGTAATCTCTGTAAATTTCCAGAAACCTATACTGTTTGCAAAAAAAAACAAATACTTAGCCTAAAAATGCAAAGATATGTTGTTTAAATTTTATTATGTGATCAGATTTGCTCTCTTAAAAAGGAACAATCTTTTCAGCCATGTGGTTCAGCAATGATATATAGTTTAGACCACTTGTTTAGCATTTAGACCCGTTGCATAAAAATCATGGCAAATGGTTTTAGCCACATTGCCCATATTGTAGGCTACTGTCTTTGTAACTTATTGGGGTGATGAAGCATGACAATAAATAGAGATAGAGAGAAAATAAAGAGAAACAAAGATATAATTCAAATACAATATAATAATGTGAACACATTGCGCTTGATAAGTGCACAGACAATAGGTATTATCCATTCTGATGCAAATTGAATAAGATTTTGCCCCAAGGTCCCCCATCTGACAAGATTTTTTCTTTTAGATGTTTTATTACAGAAAGTGTATAAAACCATGACCAAAATAGTCAAACATTCAGTCATTGTGTTATTTATGGATGGAATTATAGTGAGAATAAACGATTTCCTCCTTTTGCTAGGGACCCAGCAAAAGGCCTGGAACCCCCTCAAGGACCCCTGGTGGTCCCCGGACCCCACTTTTAGAACCGCCGCCTTAGATTAATCAGAGCAATATGTGACCTCTCCCAATACTAGCTGAAACGACATTCACAACAATGTATGCTGCTGAGAAGTCATCACATGATATTATATTTGATGCAGTCCTGTGCAAATTTAACGATGCAATATGCTCAACTGTTACAATTTGAGAGTGTCCCCACCATCAAATCACTATTTTTATAACACACAAACACAAACTCATTCGAAAAGTCATGTTGGTCCCCCAAAGTCAGCTACACTAAGACTGTTTTGTCATTTGTCAGTTGCACAGTTCCTTTTTAATTGCTACATGACTAGATCTTTCCTCAATGATTCTTCAACAAAAATAAAACTAGATGATAAATGTTGTGCAACACATAAATAAAAATAGAAGACACAGCAGGAATAATATTGACAATGTATCCATGTATGGCAGTTGCAGTTTAAGTCCCAAGTTTAGACCTAATGTTGCTGTTTTAAAACAGCTGATATCGAGGCTTGATTTTTCTGAAGACAGGGGTTTATAATTATTGTAAGTCAGTACAAGTCTCAAGCACTGACATGCAGTTTGCAAAATGTAGTTAAAGTATCAAAGGCGAAAGTACTCACTCTGCAGAATAATATTCATGGTGACTGATATATTATTATATATGACATTATTAGATTGATAATACCCATGCATCAATGTGTAAGTGGCATTTTAATGCTTTAGTGAAGCTATCTTTAACTACTTTATACAGTCAGTTAGTTTGGTCCAGTGGTCCCCGGCCTAGGGGCCAGGCCCCCTCCAAAGGGTCACAATTTTTTTTGTCAAATGTTGAATAATTTTAATTCTTTGCATCTGTGGTTTCATGTAAATGAAACTGTTTGAGAAGTTTAGAGGGGAAATGTCTCAAACCACTAACGACTAATATTAACCCAAACAAGTGCATTAACCTTTATCAATATGTCATTTTAAACGTGTTTGATCACTACGGCTTGGCACAATATTTCTCACCCAATCAAATCTCATGGTAAAGAACAGAGTTTTGTACTATCTATAAGGCTGTGTGTGCATCATACAAAAGTCAAGTAACTACACTAAAACTGGCAAATAGATAAAGTAAATAGTAAAAAAAAAAAAAACAGGCAAAATAAGCAAATATAGGAAAATAAACCGGTAAAAATGTCACATTCACGTTGATAAATTCATAGGTAAAACATGTCTTCTAATTCTTCTTAATCATTGGGATGAAATCATTTCCTTGTATCCTGTTTACAGTTCACAGAAATTATGTCACCTGTATATAGTCATTCCTTGTATATTTTTCTGAAGATTGTTGTGTTGTTATTCTGTCTAAGTACATTGAAAGCAATTAAACTGGAGTCAAATTCCTCGTATGTGTAAACATAAGGGGCCAATAAAGATGATTCTGATTCTAATGAAGATGTTTCTGATTCTGAACACCACATTTTCTCAAGCAAATAAGAATAAAAAAATACTAAATTAATCCCAAGGGAAATTTTAGTGTCACAACAGCAACACTCAGCCCATATCACACACAAGAATAGAATAAAATAAAATAGTAAAATAGAAAAGGTTAACATTATATATTGTGCAGTAATTATATACATAGTATACAATAAAATGAAAGTAAGATAGGTGGGAAAAAAGTTTTTATCCATTGTTCAATGCTAATGCTATAAATAAAATAAAGAGTAGAATTAGAATTATTATACAGTATGTAATGTGCGATAGAAACATTGTTATTATTATACATTGTGCAGAACGATAATAATCATATAGTGCAATTCTTAAGCAGTTATGAGTTAAGTGCATCTCAGACAACCAGTCCTGCATATTCTCTTCTGGTAGGAATGTCAGTTGCTGCTAGCATTGACACACTGTACCCGCTCACCTGACGGACAGAACAACTTCATAATCAAACAAGCATAGAAGCAAAGGCCACGCCTAGTAGAGTTTTCCACCAGTGATTTGTATCCTGTCTTACCAAGCAGCCAATCAACGTGCTCCGACGTCATCGTGAGAAGCGTTCCAGTGACTCCCCTCACCTGAGCCGACAGACATACTCAGTAACAGTTAATCCTCAGATTTCGGCTGGGACAGATCCTGGTGTCGGTATTCCCCTGCTGGCTGCCTCAGCTTGACACATCACAAAGATTTTATACTTTGTGCCTTTCCGAATTTGCTCAGTAATATCCCCAGACTGGCTAACTAGTTGTCGTTAGCTGCTGTCTCCGGGTAACAACACAGCGGCCAGCAGCTTGTTAGCAGCTAACCCAGCTGTCTCTACCCTTTGTCTCTACTCTACTCTAGTAGCCGTTGTTTCTCCTCTGGGTTAACTAACACCGGCATTTGCTATTTTATTTTATTTTTTTCGCCTGACAAGAGTTAAGTAAACCAAGATAGGCGGCTTGGGAACCAAGATGTCGAACCGAGTGGTGTGCAGAGAAGCAAGTCACGCCGGGAGCTGGTACTCTGCTTCGGGTAACTGTCAACACACCACCGTTAGCCCTCTGCGTGGTAGCTGGCTGTTGTTGTTTTTCTTCTGTCATGGCAGCGTTTTATTAGTTTGGTTGGCTTTTAATATCTTGACATCAAAAACTGTCGAATACATTGCTTGTCAAAGCAGACGATGACAGCTAACGCCAGGGTTGTAAATCCAGCTGATGAAAAGTCGGCGAGCTAACACTTAGCTGATATTGACAACCTCGTCTCCGCTATCACATTTTGGTGCATGGTTGGTTTGAGCTTATTCAGCACTTTTCTTTCTCGGATAGTCGATGGAAGTACTTAAAAAATAAACAGACATCTGCTGCTCATATTTTTTTTATCGATTAATCAAAGTTATTAATGTTAAAGAAAGGCTAACTTGGCTAGTATTGCAGAACTTCCTGGCCTACCAACCATCTGGCTAGATTAGACATTTCCCGAAACAGACTGTTAGCAACTATTTCACTTAGGCCAAGCTTCTGGTGTTGTTGTGGTCTTGTTGGTGTCTGACCCTGACTAAGTAAAGTGCAAAAATACTCCCTGCCGTGAAACAAAGGACTGGGCAGGGCAGGGCAGAAAAATGAAGGTTCATGTTGCACCCCTTCCCCCATTTCACCAGCTAGCTGCTGCCTGTTTATCCTTTTAAAGCCTGCCTTACTGCATTGTAGTAATACCCGTTTTCCACAGAGCGTATACAGTAGCTAAACACAAAAACCCTCCCCCCATTTACATTGCATGTAAACAATAATGTGTCCAAAGATCTGACGTTAATCCACCCAGATCCAGATGTCCTTGTCCGTTTTTACAAATAAATTATACTGGTGTGTTTGTTCTTCGTGCGAACTTAATTATATAACTCAGTCAGCTAATGTTTGATTGACGTTGACATAACGTTAACAGCATATTTTTATTGTCTAACCAAGACCAGAAGACAGTATGGTCTGCTGCTTCACCTCAAAGGTCCAGGGTCTAAAAGATATTAGGTGTCATCATCAGAGATGGGTTACTATTTGTATATAATACTAGGTGGATATGTCAAAGTCACTACTATTTTTCACCCAAAATAGCATACACTTGAGTAATCTAAATAAGCTGCTGTCACCCCTTGGGGATCATTATAGTGATATCAAAAAAATACCTTGCATGAGGAGGAATCCAGCGATTTGGCATGAAAGAAATATATTTTTTAATTTCTGCTTTTTCAGGATCCCAGCTGAACGCACAACTAGAAGGCTGGCTGTCCCAAGCACAATCCACAATCAGACCTGCTAGAGCCATCATAGCGCCGTAAGCACACAATGACAAATGGAAGAAAAAAAAATATCATCTGAACATGTCAAATGGTGCCATGTCATTTTCATTTGTTTTCAGGCATGCTGGGTATACCTACTGTGGTGCTTGTGCAGCACATGCCTACAAGCAGGTTGATCCCTCTATTACGTAAGTCATTCAGTTTTCAGTCTCCATTCCTTATTTAAGAAAATGCTTTGTATGATTTTTTTTTTTATCTTGAATTTCCCCCCATAGAGTGAACAGATGTTAGTTTAGATAGTAGAATATAGCGCTGGTGGTATGCCTTTGCTGAACAGAGTGAGTGAGATAAAGTCCTGTTGCCCTTCAGTCGTAGGGTGTTCATCCTGGGACCTTCACACCACGTGCCCCTCTCCCGCTGTGCCCTGTCACCTGCAGACATCTATAGAACACCCCTCTATGACCTGAGAATCGACCAGAAGGGTATTCACTGTTCTTACTCATGACATTATGATTCTGTCGCCTTTTTCGGGTGTTTGTCACTCAGTCTCACATGTTCACACGTGCTAACTGGTAAATGATTTAGGTAAAGGAATAGCATAACTACTGTTTGAATTGCAGTTTAGATATGTTGAATGTAGTGCATGTTTCATGCCACAAAATAAATTAAATAAACAAATTTGCTTCCAGTCATTCAGGATCATTTTACTTGTAGAAAAAAAACAAACTGTGGGTTAAAATACAGTTAAATGAGGCTTTTTGCTATTGTAATTGCTTTAGTCTAGCCAGAAAAGAGCTCCAACATGCAGACCTCAAGCAGTCTCGGGAGGTGATACACTTTTAATCATCCTCCAGGGACCAGATAGTTCCCTGACTCTGAAGGATAAAGGCTTTCTTAATGATGAGGTTTTGCACAGCCAATTTAAATGAGCGTTCAGCTCCAGAAACTACTTAATAAGTAGGTATTATGGTCATGATAAAATACACAAATTAAAGTGAAACTCACCTCTGTTTTACAGTTTATGCTGACCTCTGGAAAACTGGGTTGTTTGAGCGGATGAGTATGCAGACAGACGAAGATGAGCACAGTATCGAGATGCACTTGCCTTACACTGCTAAAGCCATGGAGAGGTAATGCACATCTGAGTGGCATTCAGTAAACAAAAGAATCAATATTATAGACTTTCAGAGGGAAATGTCTAACAGAATGAAGCCTTTTCTGAACTATTATCGATGAAACAAGAAGACAGTACAAGGTCTCTTTCAGTTCTGTTTATTCTTTGATTTTCTATACGTACTGTAAACAAGAATCACATTGGTGCAGTGATAGATGGAAAGTATGACATGCATAATTGATACGGCCTTCTGTTAGGTTGGCAGGAGTCTAGTATGGAGAGAATCAAGCACATTAGATCAATGCATATCATCCATACAAGTTTACCTAAAACCTGTGGTGTTGAGCACACAAGAAAAATTAGAAATATTAGTTTCATATAGGGTATTAAAGGGACTCAACACTCACCAGTGTCAGTTTATCATGCAGTAGGCTGCCACAATTAAAAAAAGTATGTGTGGAGCTTTCACTGACGGGCGCTCATTTATCCACCCTATCTCCTTGAAATTTGACATTGAGGTGCAGTTATTGTACTTGATTTTTTTTTTAAATTCCATAATTTGATTTTACAGCCACAAAGATGAGTTTAGCATCGTCCCTGTGCTTGTGGGTGCCCTGAGTGAGTCTAAGGAACAGGAGTATGGGAAGCTGCTCAGCAAGTACCTGGCAGATCCTTCCAACCTTTTCATCATCTCATCTGACTTCTGCCACTGGGGTAGGTACCGACATAACCAAGGCACTACATTCATTCTGTGCAATTATTCTGCCTTTAAAAGGTGTAGTTTTAGCAATGTATCTGTTATTGTGTTAACGTGTATGTGTTATGTTGTGTTCTGTGTTAATGTTCAGCATTTGTATTGTGTTTTACCAATAAAAACTGTTCTAAAATGTGACATGACTGTATTCAGCTTTGTATTGTTGTCCATTTCTTTTATGAAGGTCAACGGTTCCGTTACACATACTACGATGAATCTCAAGGGGAGATCTACAGGTCTATTGAGCATCTTGATAAAATGGTAACCACTGAGATATATTTGATTCAAATGTGTGTGGAATTAAATATGTAAAGAAACATTTTTGTCATCAGCCACATACACAGCTGTAATGGTAACGAAGCACATATTAAATACACAGTAATGTCACAGTGAAACTCATCATATTAAAGGAAATACATGGCCTGCGTTTCAGAAAGTTAAAAATACTGAAGTGCAGAGAGGTCATGGATATAGATTTGTCTTTTGTTTTCTTGATAAGGAAGCTTGTTTTCTTTAGCTCAGCATACAGGAGTTTCTGACGTTTTAAGATGAGAAACATTTCTAGAGATAACGAAGATAAGTATAAACTGAAATTTGACACAAACCCAAACAAAACTACCCATAATTATCTGTATGTATTCACCATGTTATGGGAAAGTAGGTTGAAAATGTTGAAAAAGAATTTATCACTTCTCTAAAAAAAAAAAAACCTGCTCACAAAAATCAACAGTATTGTACTCTTAGGATTTTTTTAAAAAAACGCAAAGACATGAGGGCACATAGAAATTTCATTGCTTTTGTTTCACTTCTTTTCTTTCTGCATGTGAAGGGGATGGGCATTATAGAGCAGCTGGATCCCATGTCTTTCACCAACTACTTGAAGAAGTACCGCAACACCATCTGTGGACGTCACCCTATTGGAGTGCTGCTAAATGTGAGTACTACAAAACAAAGAGTCACCTGTCATTCTCTGTAGAGGTTTTGATGGCGGTTCAGTTGACTGTTCGCTAAGCCCCACCTCCTCCCTTAGTTACTGTTGTCAATATATGCAGTTTGCAATCATAATGGGAACAGATTCACCATTGAAATGTTTAATAAGGTGAATTGGTTGAAAAGCTGGACGTGCTAACAGTTGCAACTTATGATAGAGCAGATAAATACACAGTTTAATCCATTCCTTACACTTTTTGCTTTTGGATACACTACCCTACAAACTCTTTAAACACCAAGTATTAGAGCCCCATGTTGAAAAATCTAACGATTGACAAGCATTGACAGGCACCTAGTTGTGGTTACTAAGGTATGATTGGACAATTGCTGTTTGAGGGAGGGGCTTAGCAAACGCTTGACAGTAAATAACAGTAATATATGTCCTGTCATGATGAGACACTTAAACTTATGTGTGTGTTTTGCAGGCTGTGGCTGAGCTGAGGAAGACTGGTTTAGAAATGAATTTCACTTTCCTGAACTACGCCCAGTCAAGTGAGTGCAGGAACTGGCAAGACAGCTCCGTGAGTTACGCTGCCGGGGGACTCATCGTTCATTGAGGTCAACTTTCGCAGGGGCCACAGCAGCGCCGCCGCCCTGCCGTTATTATCTATCGCCATAACCTGACCCACACACCCTCCCTCTCACCCCCCTCCACCCCCCAGTCACACCCACTATTTGCAGGATGGACCTAGACACTCCAAGCCAATACAGTCTCCTCCTCCCCGCCCCCTTTCTCCCACTCAACTCTCCCACCTTTCTCCACCTTCCTCTCAGTTTGAAGTGTGTCTCAGAGCTTTAGGTTGAAACTTTTTGTGTTGAAGTGCAGTTTTGAGAATATGAAGGAGCAAAGGATCAGAGGGGATGGGAGGGTTACGTATTATCGGAGGAAGCGTGGGGAGGTGGAAATCTTATTTGGGTTCTTACAAGGACTGTAGTCGTCCTCTTAGTCCTTTTTTATTTTCATGAGAAAACGATGGAATTGAGTTGTACTAATGCAATCTTTACATTTGGACTCTTGGCGGTGTGTGCTCATGTAATTTGCCTCAGAAAAAGGAACAAAAATAAAACTGCAGATGTTAATGGAAATCAAGAATATTGAAATGTTGCCAGATGAAAATGAAATGAGTGTTCTGACTGACTGCTTCAAGCTACATGCAACTTAAACTTTGAACCCAGTGTCATAGGTAATTACTACCGTTGCTCAACATTACAGTATGTTCTAGTTGCTAACAAAGGGCTGCATCCAACAAAGTTCACTAACCCCCTACTGTACAAAACCAAAAACGTTATTACTCTTATAATAGTTTATTAAATATTATCTTTTATTCATATTTCATTCCTTTATTTCTCCCTATTTTAGTACTTTTATTAGACGTGATGGTATTTACTCAAGTAGTGTTGTCATTTATGCTTTAAAGTCATCAACATAGTTTGCCCAATAAATTAGTTTGTGCAACACTGCTCCCAGATTCCAACTATACGCTTGTAGCATTATAGATATGTTTTGCTAGGGCCAGGCTGCAGTTGTGGGTGCTACAAAAAATGTAATCAAAGCTGGATATAAACACTGACACCTCTAGTTTTTGTTTACACTGCCACCTTGAATCTCTGTAGTTATTGAATTGTCAGACTTGGAGTGAGTTTTTCTTTTACTAGACTTGTAGAAAATGTCTTTTCTTACACATTGAGCTCTGTCAGAGCTTTTGTTTTGCTCTGAGCAAAATAACACAAATATAAAGGCCTAGATGGTCTGCTTAAGTTGTAGGAACTGTTATTATATTAGCTTAATAGGTAGCAATTTACAACTGTTTTTGTTAATACGTTTTGATTTAAGAAAGCCAAAAGTTATTGGGAAGTTTCAAGTCTTCATTTTGCTTTCCAGCTTTGTTGCCTTTCAGTGTATGACGATGAGAAATCACTTATGATTTCACTTCAGAATTGCTCTTGAGGCAGTAGGAGTAACAATTGGAAGGGGTTGGCTGAAACCAGTAACAGATGGGAGTTTTAAGACCAGAACAAAGCCACAATGCTTTTGTTGTAAGGTTGAATAATTTGTGCAAAAAAAAAAACAACAACTGATAATTGCTGTTCCCTGCTGTGGATTTACTGGATCTGATCTCTTCAACAAAAATTGAATATCTGCATTATGAAATGTTAAGCAGGAGGATCATAATTATTAAGAAAACAAAATTAAAGTAATTTGCCATGTAGTCCTACTGTCCCTCGAAAACGAACAAACTAACCACAAAAGCTGGATCCAAATCCTGATGATTCATAGTGGCAGTACACTGTAGGCTCAATGATGATATTATACAGGCAGCGCACAATGTCTGCCATCCTGCTGTTTGACCTTTGATTACTACTTTTTTACTGAGAGACTCTTGTTGCTGAAGTCAAGTATTCCCCTTTTAGATGATGCAGTTTTAACATTGTGCTACAATATGTGGTCGCACCAAGTGGGTACATGAATCCCCAGACTCTCTTGACTTCTAAGGTTAATTTTAAGGGAAACTAGTAAAGCATGACACACTGTGCTATTGTGCCTTTTTATCACTGTTGCACATATACATATAAAGCGTATTCTCACTTTTGGTCTTATTTTAGAATGTGTACTTTAAGGTTTTGTTTTTCCACATGTACCCCCCCTCCCTTGCCTAGTGCCCAGCAATGTCTCCAGCTCACCGAGCACTCCAGGAGTATGTGACCTGTCCCCCCCCCCCCATCTGTTGGTCTAAAATGGCACCAACTGTTATCTCCTTTCTCCAGCAGGGAGTGGTGTTTTGTTTTCTCCACCTCACCTCATTCCTGTAGAGAGAGACAAAGGCTGAACCTCAACACTGTTCATTTTCTTTTTATGGATCTTTGTCTTTTAGAAATGGTTTTTGTATTATTATTATTATTTTTTTTTTGTTCTTGCTTAGAGAATGGGAACTTACACGTCATAAACCTAAAATATACTACTTAACTACTCCCTGAAATGGAGTTTTTTTGATCTCAGGTTCCACTGACAAAGCATCCCAAAAGGCTCTTCAGATAAGGCCGCGGATTCATGTTACAAAACAAGTAAAATATACTGAAAAGCATGTCTGCTCTGGTGTCTTGTTCTTCAAGTATTTACAATCACACAGAAAACAATTTACTTGGTATATGCATTACACTGATGAATCTCTGACTTTAATAAACATGTTGTATATTCCTCCAAAAAAAAAAAAAAAAAAAAAATATATATATATATACACACACACACACACACACACACACACACACACACACACACACACACACACACACACACACACACACTATAAATGCAGCCATTTGCCAAAATTGCAATGAATTAACAGTCTTATATTTCCAGCACTGCAACAGTTAGTGTTACTGTGGTTGTAAATTGTGTACTTTTCAATCCGGTTTTCCAACTGTCAAACATGTATGGTAACAGCTTCTCAGTGCAATGCTGCATCCTGGGTAATATAAATATCCACTGTGTTTATTCATTGTCATTTTACAGTAGAGCTGTTTAGGCAAATGTCACCAGCAGGGGGAGCCAGATGTTTGGAGGAATTTCGTAACAACACTGTTCTTACAGTGCAGGATCCACACGAATATAAATCTAATAAAATGTATAATACATTTATATATTCACACAAGGTGACTACAGATGGTGTGAATTTGACCTAGTTCATTTCCAGCATTTTTTAAAATCATTTATCACTTATGTTCTAACCACTGACATCAAATTACAACCAGAATAGTTGATTTTGTGTAACTTTAAGAAAATACTACAACTGACACTTGATCAGTTGATTTAGATGCAGGGAAAGCGTGCTTGGGGTTATACATTAAGGCCACTCAAATGTCACTGACAGGTAATAGCAGAAATACCAGAACATGAGGTAAAATGTATCTTTTGTCAATATTCAGTTGCCCTATAATGTCATCAGGCATTAAAGTAAGTCAGTGCTCAGATCAGGAAGAACAGGTTATCCTTAGTGAGGCTGTCTCTGGCACAGAAATGGATTTATTATGATTCACAGTAGTAAAAATATTTTGCCTTAACTGTGTGTGTTGTGCCACGTTCCTCCCTGTCTGCTCCAGACTAGTCAGTCGTCCTGTTTGAGCACCTCATCACTAAACTTCACACTTATTCCCATGATTAGGAACGGGAAAGCTTCATATAAATACAAGTGATCCGTAACAAATTTACTAACAAACTTCTGACTATAAACAGAACTAAATCATTTCAGATTGGTGCAGATGTTGCTGTGTGAGTTTGTAAACAGGATGGACAGACAGAGGAAGTTGTTAGCAAGGGACTTTGGTTGACTTCAGACCAAAACAGATTTCTAGCAGCTGACTTGCATGGTGATTTTAATACTCCATGCAATTCTGTTGTAGCTATGGGAAATTCAGCATTTTAACGTCAGCACTTTCCGAGCCCGTTCCAAGCTGGAAAGGATAATAATAACCTCACCTCTAGCAATGTTTGTACCCACGCTGTGAAAAAAGGGAGCACACTCGTGTTTCAGCTGGTTGACACCTCTTTATTTGCCTTTGGGAGGAGTCAGAGTTGCTGTTTACATCCCCTTAACTTTACACAGACGCCTTCGATTAGAGACGCAGATTATTGCAACACTCACCAATACTGCTGCAAGATGCACTGCTATGGGGAACTAATCAACTATCTCAGCTGTGGGTTGATCCTGACAGGACTGGGGCATCTGGTCCATCACAGGAAAACCCAGACTTCCTATGGGCGCCATATGAGACTCTCTCCTCTGACTAGGATGGTCCCAGCCAGACTAGCCTGGTTCCTTCAGGAGATGCCGGCTCTCCTGATCCCCCTACTTCTGACACTCACCTCGGACAAACCCTCCAGCATGGGGAAGACACTACTGCTTGGGACCTTTTGCATGCACTACTTTCAAAGGTAAAAGCAGAGACAGATGCTGGTGGTGGCCCTTTGATCTGTCTGTGAAGGGAATTGTGAAGATGTACTTTAAGATGTGCAGCTGTGATCAGTGTCTTTGGAGGTAGGCGCACACACTCCCATTCATTCAAGATACACATAACTACAAAACTGCCTGCAGGACTATTTTCAGATTCATTTTACTAATGACTCATTTTAATTTCTGTTATTTGTCACTGATTTGATGCAGTTTGTAGTTTTCCTCATGTTTATTTTGTCATATACATCTTTAGTATTTCAGTTATGTCTGTAGGGATATGCTGTTTGCTTTTTGTATATGGTATGAACAGAAAATGAGTCCTTATAGGAGTACTTTGTATTCATCATGGATCTTGTTCTATTAATGACAGTAAGATCGTGTGGAGCAAATTTTACAAAAACTAAACCGAATTCAAGATTTTCTTTGTATCACTCAAAAGGTTAAACTCCCATTCTTAATATACAATAATAATGTTTGAATCCTATTACTCACAAAAAATGGTATTAGCATCTTATTAAAAAGCATATTTTGTCATTGTACTTTTATATTGTACTATGCTAGATGCATGTAATCAGTCACTTTATGCAAGATGAATATTACAAACACATTTTCAGATGGAGAAAGCGAAAAAAGGAGCTTTGAAAATGAGATTTCCTGCTGTTATAATCTGAAGGCTAAAGCAGTGTGAGGAATGCTTTAGTAACCTCCCGTGAAGAACGGGGCCTTTTTCCATCTGATTATAAAAGGTTTTTTGCAGCATGGATAAAAAGATTATCCCTTCATCTTTTTACCTGCTGTATCTATTTCTTCACCAACCACAGGACATTTGTCTATTCGCTACGGACCAGAGGAAAGCCTTTCCCACTGGGTGTGATGATGACAGCAGGTTTCTTCTGCTCTCTGAATGGTTTCCTGCAGGGACAC
Source organism: Thunnus maccoyii (assembly GCF_910596095.1). Classification (NCBI taxonomy): domain Eukaryota; kingdom Metazoa; phylum Chordata; class Actinopteri; order Scombriformes; family Scombridae; genus Thunnus; species Thunnus maccoyii. The sequence continues at coordinate 21,763,386 of NC_056546.1, read as the reverse complement.
TACCTGCTGCACTGTGCTCAGTTCAATGATGAGTGGTCAGCTGACTATCGCTTTAAAACTGGTAGGTGCAATCTTTATTCTTTCATTTATTTATCTAAAATATGAAAAGCTTCATGAATTGTATCTCTTGAGAAGTCAATAGTGCACAAGTAAAAATTTCTCCTAGGTTTAGTACTGTTTTACGTCGGAATGGCCATCAATATACACAGTGACTATATTCTACGTAACCTGAGGAAACCAGGAGAAGTAATATACAAGATTCCTACAGGTAAGACACAAAGATTACACATTCATTAACTCACATCCATCCTGTGTTTGTGGTGACCTGCGGTCTTTTTACTCTCCTGCAGGAGGTCTTTTTGAATATGTGTCTGGTGCCAACTACTTAGGAGAGATTGTGGAGTGGTTTGGCTATGCAGTAGCCACCTGGGCCCTTCCAGCACTCTCATTTGCTGTGTTTAGCCTCTGTTTCATTGGACCAAGAGCCTATTACCATCACAGGTGCCTCTGACATTTATGAAAAAGCATAACTAGGCAGTACAGGCACAATGTGAAACCACTGGCATTACCATATGCCATTTCTGACTGATAGCTATTATCCTTTGTTTCACTGTTGCAGGTTTTATCAGGAGAAATTCAAAGACTATCCCAAGTTACGAAAGGCGTTGATTCCATTCATCCTCTGAGAAAAAGCACCTCGCCATCATCTTATAAGGACAGACAACAACTGTGTACCCTGTGGACCTAATAGCAGAAGACTAGTGCAGTTTTGACACTCCTATTGTTGTATTTTTAATCAGACATCACACTCATTTTACTGCACAAGAATCTGTTATGATTTTGCTTGTCATTACTGTGTAGACTTTCATATGCTCTTACACTCAACTTCACATTAAAACCATGTTATTTTTTCTTTGGTAAGACAGGTCAAGGAACATGATTCATGCATGGAAAAATTACTCATACCAGGAGGGTTGCTAGTGTACAACTGAGCGGATCATGGCATTCGGATGAAACTGCCTATGAAGCCAGTTGAGCCAGTCATTGTAGGTTAGCCTGAGCAGATGCAGGGTAGATACATAAAGCTGGGTCAAGCTGCCAAGTATCTACTCTTTGTTTGGTGAGGGAAGGATCAGAGGCAACTTTAAGTTAGGTCAGGACGATAGTGTCACCTGGCTCAGTAGATTTATGATGGCAAAGCCTGATATCCACTGCAGGACCTAGTGACAGTCATTTAATATTTACACATAATTTAATATTAACTAGAATGCTCATCCAACTTCTGGTACATTTTAATGTTAACCCATATACAAAACTCTGTTCAACTCTTTCTGTACACACTGCTATGAATGAAACTCAAAGACATTAATAAGTGAAACTTCATGAAATGAACAGTTTCAGATTGGAAGAGATTTTGTGACAAGAAATAAACGTTCATTTGTCATAATCTGGGCTCATTGTCCTATCACATGAGATGGTTATGACTGTCTGCAACATGGCATGAAACACTGAACAGTAGACAGAGTCAAGGAACGGCACCAACACCAGTCAGCAGGTTAAGACTGGTAACATTTTGAATGTAACACAGTGTCATGAAATAGGGTGGAAAATTACCACAAGCCCAGAGCTGGTAGGTTTTTTTTCTTTTGGTACTATGCTGGTAAAAAACAAAATCTACAGCGTCCTTGCAGCTCCTCCTAGTGCTGACCAAAGACAATTGCAACAGAAAAATGCCAGTTTGTAATCGTAAAGGTCTCATAAATAAGCTGAATTTTTTGATTCATGTCAATCTTACAAACACTTCTAACTGTGCATCATTTAAATTCTACGTTTTATTGGCTGGAAATGTGGCTGATATAGCTTGTAAATTTTAAATTTTGGACAATGTGGACAAAAGGTTGCTTCCTACCAGCTCAAACACTAAACTAAGAGTAAACACATACACCATATGTGAGCTGAAAACAAGGCTGGTAGATTATAGCCAGTAGCCCACAAAATTAAGAAAAAGAGTGACAGTTTATATCTATAAAGGAAAATATGGACAAATATGATAATAAGACAATGACTAAACACAATACTTTCAAAAGATGGAAACAACAGGACAGAGGGTCAACAATCCCTCTGACTGGCTCCAGGGTTCATTCAGATTTTCATTAAAGTGAGTGCTAACATAGAAAGTAAATATTACTTTCGAAAAATAAAAAGAGCATTTATTCCTCATTGTGGTCGCCACAAACCAGAATCCCTCACTGAATAGAATATATTCATCCATCCGCTAGTTCATATCTTGAATGATATATTGCACATCCAGAGCAATATTAGCAGTTTCTACAGCAACCTGCAACGCATTGAGCTTAGCTGTGAAGGAGTCCAGTACATGTGGCTGGAGAGTCGTGTCTCTAGACAAGGGTGCAGGTGAGAACTCTGGATATTTAGTGTTAAGATAACTCCACTTCATTCTTGGGCTACTTTCCACTAGTCCACAGCCACAAAGGCCCAAGCTATCCTCCATGTGTTCTTGCATCACATCCGCAGGGAGAGTCCAGTGGTGAGCACAAGTCAGATCAATAAGAGAATTCCCACCATTGTGCTCCAGCGCTGCAGCCACAGACTCCAGAGAGCGGCAGAATGCCTCCATGCCAAGCAGGTACTCTGTCTGTGAGCATCCCAACACTGACGCTGTCTCAATGACATCATTCATGCTCTAGGATGAAATATAACATGAATAAGACATGCTCTCCTTAAAATATGTGAAATAAATCAAATGTTTTGTACAGCTCACTGGTTCAAGACTAAATACTGGATCTCACCTTGTGTCTGATGTAAGCAGCTAAGTGGGTCTCAGTGCACCCAGCTCCAAGTAAGGCAGATGGTTCCCTCAGGGTGAGCCTCAACACATGTTCTGTCTTCTGGCACGCCACCTTTAATAGTCGCACAGATGGAAATTAATACATCAGTCCATCTGTCACATTTGCCTCCTATTAATGGAGGTTTCAGGCTGACACATCTCTAAAACCAAAGCCAACTAAAACTGAGGCCAACAGTATAGTTCCAACACTTTTAACTCTATCTTACCTTCAACTCATTTAACATTGTTTCATTCCTGTGGCAGAGGACCATCGTGCAGATCACTGACTCCCCAGGAGGGTGTAAATGCAGCAATGTCTTGGATCCAAACTGCCTAAAACTGAGATCCCTCACGTTTCCATAGGCCTTGCGTGGGATTGTGGTATGTAATGTGGCCACAGGTTGAGCACCTAGTTGTTAAAGGAGACAGAGATGAAACAGGAGCTTAGATAGACAGAGCAGAGTTATAGCACGGGATATACTCTGGCTGGGCAGTAGAGGCAGTATACATATGTACATTTACAATTTCACACCCAAAAGAATGAAGAAATGTCAATGCTTTAGCAGTAGCTTCAAAATGTATTTATTTTTACATTGATATAACTAAAGCTGCTAGTTTATTTTAGTAATTTTTCAAGCATAAATACCAAACATTCCCTTGTCCCAGCTTCTTTAATGTAAACACTTACAATACTAAACTGAATATCTTTTCGTTTTAGACTGTTGGTGGAATAAAACAAGCTATTTGAATATATCACTTTGGGCTGTTGGAAAATATAATGGCCATTTTTCACTATTTTCTTACATTGTGTAGACAAGATGACTCACCATTAAATTGAGAAAATAATGGGATGACTAATCAATAATGAAAAAAAAAAGTTAGTTTCATCCCTGGAGCTGGAGCTACTGTGCATTACACACACACACAGATATGTTGTGCATCATTTTATACTAATTTCCCTATAATTAAATTTCATGTTATTTAAAATTATGTTCTGTGAGTTTAAATTGTGCTTAGCTACAGAACATGAATTTGCCATTATGGTTCTGCCAAAGGCTCTGTGCGTACATTTAGAGGCCTACCTGTCAGCTGAATAAGTGGCTCCATAAGAGTGATCCCCAGTCTCTCCATCACTATGATACCATGACTCCTCAGGTATTGCTGCAGGACTGGGTGGATGACCTTCTGGCACACAAAGAGCTTCACCTCGTCTTTAACCACCTGTTTGCCAATCTCCAGGAGCTGATCCAGAATTTGAGAGTCTGTGTTTGCACCATGATGCACCTCAATTGTCCCGTTTCCTAGTTCAGAAAGATCCCCAGCAAGAGATACACTAAACAGTACCATACGCAGTGGATTAGGAGGAAGATTCTCCACCTTGAAGATGCCAAAGACATCAGGTATGTCCACCAGTAAGCCCGGAAACACTGCAGAATCCAGCACAGATTGGCCTTCAACAGAGACAGTCACTATCCTGCCAAGACTGACTATACCTGGGCTCTTACAAGGCACAGTCAGCAAAAAGGCTTGCACTGCCAGCTTGCTGACGTGAAGTGCCTCTGGCTTTGTTAGCACACTGGCTGGTTTGCTGGAAATAACACTGTGAGCTAATGTGATCAAGATGTGGCTGCTGCAGAAGTCGAGCTTCACTTTACATGCACAGTCTTCTTGATGAAGATAACTGGTGCACAAACCCAGAAAGTGCTTGTTCAGTCTGATAGCCACATTTCTTTTGACACCAGACTGCTTTGCTTGTTGAATAAGAGCCAAACAAAGAATGGCAGCAAACAATCCACAGTCACTGTAACGAGAAACGTGGTTGCGAATGGAGGTTATTATCAGATTAATAAAAGGTTGTGGCGAAGAAATTGCTGGAAGCAGAACTGAGGAAGATGAGGTGGTTACAACGTGCCCTCCAATGTTGTTATGAACTTGTTTCAGTCTACCTGTGGGACCAAAACAAGATCTCAGAAGCTGCCCCAGAATATGAAGCTTGTCACAAATGTCAGTGTTGTCCAGTGGTAAATCCGTGCAAAGAGATGGAGCTTTCTTGGCGACTCGAGACATCACTTCAGCAGTTATTTCACCTTAGGACCATTGTTGACAGCCTTACGGTACTGAAGTACGCTTAGACAGTAACTTTACTTTGAGTAGTGAAGATAAGGTAGGTTAGAAATGTCCTTTAAAACTGTCTGTTGAACGAAAAATTCGTTTTTAGGCACTGTTGTCTGCCACGACAAAGATAGTGAAGCTTATCGCATTGCCTGATCATAATTCAACTATATTTGGGTGACCTCTTTGTTATAGTATACTTAAAAAAGCAAACGATGTTGATTTCATGTGATAGAGACTACTATATGGTAAATTAAAAATATATGGATACAACTCGACGACGTATAATTTCGATATTAATACAGGCTTTTTTAAAATATTCACTCGTTTCCATGGTAGCGGCCACAGCGTTGGATCCTATTCGATAAAAAGTACGTAGAAATTATTGCTGTTAATTTAAAACTCCATGGCTCCGCCACCCCGCTTGATAACAGAGACAGACAGTCGCTTTTCCTACCTTACTCAGTATTTTCGAGGAATATTTTGCCAAAAGAAATCCGCTGAAAAGCTCCCACTCACACTGGCTTCGAGGTTGCAGGACTACAAATAGGACTACAAATTAAGTGTGACGTCATCTTTCCGCAGCCTGGTCGTCGTTTGACAAGCATTCAAAAACTGTTGGCGGTATGAGATCTGTTAATGTTGTTACACAGCGTTGTTCCAAACACATTTTGTTATTATGTGTTTGTAGCGTCATTGTATACTGATAGTTTAACGTTATAGCAATGCTGCTTTTAGCAATAATTATTCGTTTTGGGAGCTTTTCACTGTTAGACCGTCAAAAGTCGTTTTTTGGGGGGATTTAGGATTAACATTACGGTGTATTACGTTTAGGAGAAGCCAAATACATATCTGTGTAAGAAACCGAGCACAAGAATACTAATTGGCTCATCATAGACACTCAAGTGTCAATCATAAGATAGTTGGTATTATTTTTTTAGGAAGGTGGTTAAATTATAGCCTGCTGGTATTACATGTTGTCCACAATGCATGATCATTGGAGCGTGTTATTAGGCTAACGTTACCACGTGTAATCCATAGACTGTATATAAAAAAATATATTAAATATGTAAACAATAATAATATATATGCAGTCTATGCTGTAATCCATGACAATACACTTGTTTCAGGTGACACTGACTGACTGCTGTGTTCACTGCAATGGCTCCTCTCAAATTTGTCATTAAGGTAAGTGAAAGTGAAATAATCAGCATACACAGACCCTTGTAGTACACTTCTGTTTTAAAGTAACATACTGTATATTATATTATGTTAAATAATATCGTTTTATATTAAAATGTTCAACATTTGTGTGCAGCAACTTCTTAAAAACGAAACAATTTTAAAAAGGTTGACCTTTTTTGTGAGCCTACCATTTAAATGAAGCAGTGACTGAAAATACAGTATAAAGCCTACATAACATTCATAAAGGACATGCAAAAAAGCTGACAATAATTTCAAAGAAATCTTTAATTTTCAAGCCATTACAAGAAGTGTTTATGTTTAACTCAACAGTTATATTTTATGTATTTCTCTGTTCAAAATGTTTTGGGCAAGTTCTGTATAACTGTTAAGTTCAGATAGATTACTTAGAGTATTTAATTAATCCCAAAGAGAAATGAAAGTGTCACAGCAGCCAGTTGACATAAATCAAAATACAAAAACAATGAGGTAGGTAAAGGAAACAAATACAGTGTACAACTAAGGGTAAATTATATACAATAACTAAATAGACAAATTTAAAGAATAAATAAACATAGAATAGAGACTAGAGATAGAGATATAACCATAACTATAATATACTGTGTGCTGAGTATACACTGTTCAATGATGTTAATATGCTATAATACACTGTACATTAGTGCAAGTCAGGTGGATATTTCTATGGCAAAGTGTATAATTGTCCATGGATGTTAGAAGTAAGTGTACAGTTGAAACATGAATAATTACACAAAGTACATATATATGTATGTATGTATGTATGTATGTATATATATGTGTGTGTGTGTGTGTGTGTGTGTGTGTGTGTGTGTGTAACAGTACATACAAACAGTATTTGAAATATTGTATACAGATGAATCACAAATATAACTGGCACGCTTTTGGATTTTTGAATTTCATTTTCATTTGCATTTGCTCAGAATTACATTTGCTCAGAGCCTTTGTCAGCAAAGCAAACCTTTCTAACTATTTCATGTTGTACCCATGTTAACTGGTACTAAGTAAAAGTTTATAACTTATTTATGATTGTGTGTGTCCAGTTTGGCATAAACAAATTTAACAAAGTAAGATCTAAGGTCCGATCATGAAAGAACTGGTGACTAAAAGTAAAAGGTCATCATCTAAACACAATCATATTCTTTAGTATCTTGTGAACATTTACTTACTGTATGTTAGATATTGGAAAATCTATTGTTTTTAAGCAAAGGAGCTTTTGGGTTCTGCTTTTGCTTCTCACTGACCACAAAGCCTCATTCTTACTGTCATTTCTTCCCAGAAGTGAAATGTTTTCCCACATAAAGTGCACACAAGGTACTAAAGAATAAAACAAATCTGCATTTGATTAAAGCCTTTCAGTTTTTATTGCCAGCTTTCATGATAAAACGACTATGTTCGCGTCATTGCCAAACAGTGGAACCTACTACAGACACAACTTCCAGCAAACAGCTTTAGTTATTATGGTCTATGTTAAACCACCGAAAAGCTGTTGTTCAGCAGTGGGAAGCTGTTCCTAAGTTTTATAAAGCAACACGGGGATATATTTTTGCTTTTCTGACATTTATAGAATGAACACAGTATTAATATTCTGTTGCAATGCCTTTTATGTTGCCTTTTTAATGAGTTTGCCCTTCACCAGTAGATAATTCTTTGGCCACTAGAGGGAAGTAAAGATACATATTTCAACTGTCTGATGTTGTTGCTCATCCTTCAGAACAGTTCCTGGTTACCTTTTGCAAATCTCAAAACGGACTGCCTCCCTGAGAGCCGTTTGTTAATGGACGCAGCGATACAGGACAGAGGAAACTCATTCTATTAAAAAGCCAAGCTGTTCATCCTCAGTCTGATGCTCTGTCAGGAATAATGCACATCAGATGTTTTTGTTAAGTGCAGGGAAAGCCGCTGATCTCTCTTTTGTTGATGTTTCATTTATTGAGAGTTTTGAATGAGGGCTTCAGAAATTTGCACTGATCTCTCACATCCTCCATAATGCCATGTGTGCCTAGTTGACCAGATATTGCATTGGCTCCCTTTATTTGTTTCATATGCATGCCTGCATACAGGCCACCCCACCACCCCCCTTAGCTGGTTGTGGGAGAGTAAAACCCTGGAGGTTCACGAAAGGTTCCTTCCCACTGGGCACATAATGATACTGTTGTGTTACTCTGCCTGAGAAAATGCACAGAGCCTCTACCATGCTTAACCAACTAACCACAAACAAGTATGTTAGAAAGGATCAGGTCAAACAATAGCATTCAAGGCGCTGCACTGGGCTCCTCTTTCGCAAAACAAACACCACTACCGCCATGTTTTTTAATGAATGAATCATTGTTTTCACAAAGGCATGTTGCAAACAGTGTTTGCCAGTTGCACAGTGCAAGGATTATTGAAGTAATTACGAGTTATGTTCTTGGATTCACCATGCCATGTTTAGTAAGCTGTTCAGCAGTGTGTTTTACGATCCTTTCTCCTCAAATGTTTTCAAAGCGGCTCCCTCCCTGGTCTGTGGAGCTGCAGGAGGTGCTGGTATGCTCCCTCTTAAATAGGCTTAGACTATATAGTGACCTGCCACTTCTCAGACCTCCTGAAAAGGGCCTGCAGGCTAAAACACCAATCCACTGAAGCGATTGCTGTCTGCCAGGACATTACCGCTCCAGAGCCTTGCAATCTGCCTTCTATTAGCAATATGCACTGCTGACTTCTAACCATCTAATGTAGTAGGTCGAGACAGAGACCAAAGTGTTTTTTAAGAATAAAAAGTTTGAGGTACCACAGAGCAGTTTAATGTCAGAGGTTTATGTGCTGTTTAATGTTGTCACTCTGTAGATGAGCTCATATCAGACCACACATCATGCCTCTGTACAAAATCATTGCAGTCTGATTAGAAACATTTTGACACTTTCCAACATGGCGAATCTCTCAGAAAAGGAGGGTTTAAAACATGGGTTTTAAAAAAAACCCTTTCATCTCAGCATTGTCTTACATTGCCAAACAAAATTCAAATTTCTTAATGAGGCCAAACACTTCTCAAACTGCTATTTCTGTCTATCTACCAATTTCTCAAGGATGTGTCTGCCTGAGTTTTGTTTGCTGAGTGTTACCTGGAGATATTCCTGTCTGTTCTTGCTGCTGGAATTCCACTGCTGGGTTGTGTCTCTTTTTATCATCAAATAGAGGACTCAGGTGTGCTAACATTCACCTGAATGAAGGGAGCTTTGCACAGAACACACTTCCACACACTATCTGTAAATAACAGTCACCTCAGTAATCATCAAGTCTCAAGCCTCACTGCTAAGTATCTGGCAGTCTGAAAAATTGGAATAGAGAATTTTCTCTTTTTTTTCCGTAAGGGGAAACCCAGGTAACTCACAGCAGAGAAAGAGCTGGGAATGAGGCAAATAAAGCCTGAGAGCAAAGTTGTCACACCCACAGATCTAAAGAGCTCCCCTGGGTTCTTTGCAGACTGCAGAAAGAGAGAGAAAGTCCTAAAAAGAGAGAGACAAAGGGAGAGTGGGAGAGATGCAAGTTTTATTGAGTGAGACCGCATCTGCTGCCCCTTCTCTCCCAATGTAAACATCTGTGGCTGGTTAGTGTTAGCCTCTGAGCTAAGTGCAGTCCGAGAAGGTCTGGTTCTTATACGGTGCGATAGCAATGGCAAAGGGCAGCGAGGTGGGGAGGCGGGTGAAGCTGCTCATAGAGTTTGGGCCCTGTGCCCAACTTGGAGCAGCACAGGCGGGAGGATGGAGAGCCGGGTCTGGGAGAGAGATAAGGGAAGGTAGAGAGTGTTTTGGGAACTGAGAGTGATATAGACCAGAGCCCTTGAAGACCAGAAAAGGGAAAGGAGCAGTCAGGGAGTTTGAGGCAGGATTTGTTTGTTTACAGACAGAAAGTATAATGGAGTTGTCTCATGTTGTGCTGTGGATGGTGGGCAGCTTATGTCTCAAATGTTTATTTAGTTTTTGTCTTTGCCTAACCCTTTTTTTTCTGCAGGTTATCAGATTGCCAGTGGGGAGAATTAGGATAGAAGAAGTTGAGCTTAGCCTGCAGGAAGAGTCCTATTCATTCACTGTGTGACAGCACACAAAAGATGGCACAATAAAGGATTTGGTATTAAGTAGCACTCCTTGCTGCTTCTTATTCAGCCCTCGGCCTCTGTTCATAACTCTAAAAAGCCTGTGCAAGACAGAGAACAAAACACTGCTGGCCCATTTTAGTACGTATGAAAAGAGTAACTTCCTCTAGAACTTGGCCCTTTATCAAACCCTTCTTTCCAACAACGGTAACAGTTGCTCAGTATTGCCTTAAATGTGTCAAAGCAAAGTACATGAATTTGATAAATGAATATGTCAGGTTAATAGAATTCTTCAGGGCCTTGCTTATGATACAGTAGAGAAAGGCATGTGGTAGTATTTGCTGAGAGGGCTGTTTTAACGAGCATACTGACTTTTTTAATGGTGTTCCAGACTGATTGAGAATAGATTCCAGCTTTACTCAAGAAGACAAGGTCCTTGTGGTCGGTATTACTGCATCCTCAAAGTCTTATGCTACTTGCAGAGATCTCTCTAAAGAGGGGCTATAGCCGGGCTTTGGGGGGGGGGCAGGGGGGACATGGAGGTCATAGTTCATGGCAGAGTTCACCTTAGCGATCCACTGGTCACTCTTTGTGCTTGGAGTTGACAAATTTAGGCCACATGATGTGATTGTAGTCAGATCCTTTGTGTAAAATTAGATTCTGACCCTTTTTTGTCCTTCTTCATCTCGTCTGACACTATCTGCCACATTCAACACAAATATCCTTTGTAACAGCTGTGCTAGCCGCACCTAAACATTGCAGCCTGGACTCAAACATTGACACTTTATGGGGAATTTTGGGCCCTCTGCTAAACCTCCAGTTTTGCTGGGCAAATTAATTGTTTTCTCATTAGTGTGATTGCATTAGTTTGCATTCCTAACATCCCCCATTTCTGAGAAACCCCACGAATCACATGCTGTTTTTGTGTGAGGGGCAGACCAATGTTTATCATTAATGTCCAGTTCTCAGTCGAGCCTTGTCTGCCGCTCTAATGTGATAAAAGGAAGTTAGTCTAAGGCTTGCTAGATGTCTGGCTTTCAGCCCAAAACACAGACTCAATCAGAAGCTCAGAAACCACTTTAGGGGATTCACCCTGCTGTGCCTCTCCATAAAGACTGCACTCTAAACCCTGTACTGCTCTCTTCCTTCCAAGATATTGATCAAATTAACTAATTTTAAGCCATGCATCCTAGAAGATTGATCTTGTCGTCCCAGTCAGTATTTACATGCATGAGGGGGACAGAATATTAGAAACACCTTTTCAATATAATGCAGTCCATTGCGGCACCATTAACTATGACCGTAACATCACAATTAACATCTCTCTGACACAGTGTGAGCAAAAACGGAACACAAGTTTCACATGATTTATTGCAGGGTCATACCTGATAAACTGGAAACTGGTGTATAAAAACGGAGTTTCTACACTCATCTGTGAAGTCGTTCTTAGGTCTCGAAAGACAGAAACTAAAGGCAGGCTATAAAAACCAGTCCAACGTGTGTCAAGTCCAGCTCAAGAAACCACTATGGGACTCGGCCACTTGTCTGTCCCTCTGTTTTGATTGACAAGGTCTGACCCTCGGTTGCCAGGCTTTCCCACGCACTGGTAATTGTTGGAGGCAGTCAGCTGAGGCCACCAGTCATCCGTGGACCGCCGCGAGACAAAAGGCAGGGGATGGAGAGAATACTGATCTGTAGGGAAGAGCTCATACTGACAGGAAACATGCACACATTTTATACAAGAAGAGCTGGCACATAAAGGTGGCTCTGTTCTGGTCCACGGTATTCTTGTCTTTGTGAAAGCTTGTTTTTGTTGAACAACTTTTGTGTATCTTTGCAAAATAATGTGTTTGCACAGAGACTATTTAGTATTTCACAATTTCTCATTTGTGGCTACCACATCTTGGTGTTTGGATTTTGGTATTCTTTAATGTTCTGAGTCAGAGGATTACAGATTAATTATCTGTCTTTATAAGAAACTTAAATCTACAGTAATCTTGCATCAGTCTTGGCAACACTAATGATGACACACTTTAGTACAGGTTGGTGCACTTTAGGGCTTTAGAACTTCACACTTTGCAGAAGCAAAGTGCCAGAAGACAGTTGATATTAAGCACTACCAGAAAAATTCACCTATTAGTCATATGGGGGCGCCCTCTCCTCTAGTTGACCTGCAAGCAGAAGTAAAGCGGCTTCTACAGAGACAACTAAAAAGGAAAAGCGCTCATGGGGAAAAAAATATGAAAAATATTGGCACTTTGATTTGATTTGAAGAACCAAATTTCTGGTATTTAGCCTTTTAATGTCTCTTGACAAAAGATTCTAACCTCACTTTTGAACTGCGAGTGAAAGTCTCAGTTTCCCTCTTTGAGGAAGGAGCTAACCTAGTTCATTTTAAAGAAAAGGAGGGGAAAACTGGACAGAGTTTGGAGTTGTGGAGTGCAGGCTTGTGTCCAGAATTAGGACCTAAGTGGCAGGGGCCTTCCCCTACACACCCTGTTAATTCATTTTCTCACATCATCCTGAGAACAAGGCCATAGGAAGATCCCTCAAGTCTGAGTTGTAGAGTTTAGTCATCCTGTCTGTGATTCTTCAGCCCAAGGGACAAGCCTGGCTCACTACAAAGCTTTTAGTGTGCATTAGTATTCCCTGTTACTAAATGAGTAACCTCTTCTGTACACAGTCTTTTCCAGTTATACACTGTGTGCCTAAAATCTGTGCCTGGTTTTGTCTTTATATGACTCTATGTTTTTGCTGCCCTGTTCAGTTCAATGCTTTCTAGTGCATCATCATCACTTTGGATTTTAGGGCAGTACTTGTTGCTCCTCTTTGTCATGTTGTGGGTGGTCTCAGTCCATCCATTACTTCCTCGTCCAGGGAGAGGCGAAGTTCACACGAGACCCACATCCATTTGCTCTCTGCAGTGGGCAGCTTTTGCACTCATGTGTAAACCATAATCAGGCTGGCTTGAGAAAGATGTAACAGCAACTTAACCAGCCGCGGCGTTTCTGGCCTCCCTGTCCCTTGTAGCTTATTGTCATTGACACAATGACGTATTGCTTCAGGAATCCACTCTGCAGCCCTGTACTTAGCTTTCTACAGCACTCAGAAGTTGTAGTGCAAAAGTGCAGAAACACGGAGTGCTTTAGGTTAGATCTGTGGAGTTTTATCACCACTTTGCAACAGTTTAGGATAATCCTCATTCATATGGTACATCTTAAGGCTTTATGTGCAGCCTATTGTGACCTGAGACAATGACTGTATAGCAAAACTTATAGAACAGGAAGATACTTTTTACGCTGTGAGAGGGGAAATATGAGGAGACAGACAGGACCGTAGTTTTTTTGTGAGGAGATTGGTAGTGAGATGGCTAGACAGAGAAACAGGAGGGAGGGGACTGCTGTGAGAGGCCTGGGGTGATGTTTGAGGACATAGGGGGTCGTTGTGGTTTGTCTCGCTGTCAATCACCCACACTCTGATTTCCTTTGTTGTCTGTGAGCTCAATGCCCCTCAGCAACCTGTGGCTGTCCTTCCTCTTTGTGTTACAGTGTGGGAACTTTGCTGTGCTGGTGGATCTCCACGTTCTGCCCCTGGGCGGCCAAGAGGACACCAGCTGGTTTACTACGAACCACATCGAGGTACAGACACAGTGAGAAGGGCATGCGTGTGAATAAGTGTGCGAGTGAATATATGGCTTCTGTTCTGCTGGGGGCCTTTTCAAAAGAAAGCAACAGCGTGGAATCTAAAATGACTTTGAGCCCTCTGTCTTTTCTTCCTGGGGGTTTTCATTGTTGCAGAATGTTAACTGTTCCCATCTCTTCACCTAGCCACCTGTGGAGTTGCCTTGCTGGCCTTCCACTGGAAACCGTTACTGTCCTGTTGTTTGACTGTGCTCTAATCTTTACTTTGAAAGAGCAATCACAACCTACTATGTCTCACTAGTTCAATAACATGTTGCCATTTTGAATTATCTTCATGTTGTTTATAGGATGTTACAACTCTGGTTCGAGATTCTGTGGACCAAAGGGTTAAGCAGTACACAGAGTCCCTCCACAATAGAAGACAGCCCAAACAGAAAAAGGAGCTGGCACCTGCTTCAGCCTTTGTTGTGAAAGGTAACACACCATCTTGTGACCCTCATTACACTGCAGTACAGCCAAATAGCCTGTGTTTATGATTTATTGCTTTACAACCCATTATTGTTCATATCATTGGCTTCTTTATGTGTTTACTCAGAGCATTTGTTTTAATCGTTTCACGATAATGAGCAAAAGTTCTATTTATATTGTTTTGATTTCACTGTTGCTCATTCCTCTGGAATTTAGTCATCTTTGTCTTCCCTTTCCTTGTCTTAGGTGTGTCTATCATCAACTATTGAATAAGTGAGAGGGTTTACTTTGGCTATGAACTCAAAACCATTATTTATTCACTTGGATCTCAGAGTGCAGAGATATGGCTCTGCGCATGGAGGTGGGCCATTTAGGTGGGAATGGAGTTGCAAAACATTCTAAAAAATATTTCATGGCTACCTTTTTTAGTTGAGTGTGGGTGGAAATTCAACAGAACTAGTTGGGACATGGTGGCTTTCTACGCCCAGGGTGTGACCTGTGGAGGCAAGAGCTGATAGGAGTTCTTATGTTGCACTGTTTAACTTGGCATGTCTCAGCCATATATGTACATGAAAACATAAATCCATTAAAATGGCTAATGTTTGTTACCCTTCTGTTTAGTATGGTGTTGGCACACCTGTGTTTATCTGTAGATGTAGTTAACCGGATGACAACAAAGACAGTTGCCCTGACACATACACAGTATACATACAACCATATACACACAGAGTGAGAAATATATAAATTATGTGTCAATGTGAATAAGCCAATTCAATTCATCCCTGTTTATCCAATGTGAGCACATTCCCCCAGCCACCCACACACATGCCTTTGAAGCACTGTAAGCCTAGCTTCAGAGGAACCCCCAGCTGCGTGTTGTAAGGCAGACAGGTTTGTCACAGGTAGCAGTTAAACTGGGCTCACTCAGCAGGGCAGGCCTGACTGTGAGAGTGGGATTACAGGGCAGTCGGCCCCATAAAGTTTGTCCTGTGGCTGTAGCTCTGCCTCTCACGCGACTCCCCACTAGTTTAGTCCTCTCCCCCACTAAAACTGTATATTCATTTGTGTGCACGCATCTGTGTGTGCGTTTGCTTTTGTAGAAGGGTGTACGTTACTCAACTTTTGGCATTTTGTTGGTATACAGGCAGTAAATATCTGTAGGTATACTGGTTAATGTGGATTTGCATGCATGTGTGCATGTATGGGAGCACACAGGCACTCTCACACACACACACACACACACACACGTCAGAACCAGTGAGAATCAGAAGGAGCGACAGTGTGTTGGAGAGATATACTGTATCCTCCCCCTGGGCTAGGTGTGAACAGGCTGACAGTGTAAAGTTTCTGAAGAGCCTGACTCATATTCCCCATGACAGACTGAGGAGAGACAGACATCTCTAATGATGGAGATCACAGACTGAGGTTCCACACACACACACTTACGCGCACGCACTCACTCCACTGTGTGAACAAGGGGACTATCAGTATTTCAGCAGTGAAATATGCATGTAAAAATGATTAAGCTCCTTGCAGCTTTGCCAAGAAGAATGTAACCAGTGGAACATGACTCCATACCATATCGGAGAATTTTCCCCTCTCAGAACATGAAAAGGTACAGTGCCTCAAACAGGCCTGCACAGTTCATGTGCTCTAGTCCTATTATAGGTCTTAAGTGAGTGTAATGAGATTCTTGGTCTTTTCATTGTCCCATGCGCGGGAGGCGGCAGAACAGTAAAGGTGGAGACTGTGACTATGAGAAGTGAGCAGGCAGGCAGGAGCCAATAAAAGGGGAGGACAGACTATAGGCTTAGGGAGGGAAGCCCAGCAAACCTCAGGGCGGGTATTAAGTATAGGGGTCGTCTATTCTGCAGGCAGGTCAAACGCTAACCTGCTAATCTTCACAGGACTTTCAGACTGTCTGTAGCAGGGAGTGGAAGTTGGTTTTCTGCGTGTATCTGTTTGACCTATTTGCATCCATGTGTCTCTGTGTGCAGCATTATCTTATTTAAGAGCAGAATTAAGCTGGGTATCCTGGAGTGAGTCATGTGGATGTGCTGGAACATGTGCACATGTGTGTTGTTGCATATAGGAAAAGGTGTCGGGCGGGGCTGCACTGATGTCTGGGCCAAGAATAGGCAGATGGAGTGTGGTGCTATGTGTGGGATGGTGTGGGAGGGGGACTATGAGTCTTGTATGAGGCGGTGTTTGAGCTGGTGCCAGTGTGAAATCGCAGGGGCTTCCGCCAACAGACAGCAATAAGGACAGCGTAACAGCCTCAGCTGTTGGCACTTCAAATGAGCCATCAACAGCTTTTAACATTCCAAGGCCCTTCAGTGCAAGTGTTTGTATCTGAGTTATCTCTATGGGTTATTGTATTTATGTATGTGCTATATGCTGTGTTGGGTGTATATGTGTGAGTATAGCACCCAGTGAATATGTCAGAAAGGAGCTTATCCCATGTCTTCTGCCAACATAAATCCAAGCCATTTCTTCAAATCTCAGCTGCAGAGGCCAATTTCCAACTGTCAACCCCCACCATTCCCCTCATTTTCCTTTTTTTTTTTACCCAGGCTACTTGAGACTTCATGATTAGCTCATAGTGATGTGATTTATTTATGTTTTTAGAGAGATGAACAGAGGGAACTTTTCCCACCAAACATTT
The DNA here is from genome assembly GCF_910596095.1 of Thunnus maccoyii. NCBI lineage: Eukaryota > Metazoa > Chordata > Actinopteri > Scombriformes > Scombridae > Thunnus > Thunnus maccoyii. The sequence continues at coordinate 21,746,362 of NC_056546.1, read as the reverse complement.
TGGCTCTGGACAAGCGGAATGGACATGCTAGACTTTAGAAGCCCAGGGAAAGGGGAGTTTGGGAGAGGCCTCTCGCATTCTCCCTGGTAGACCGTGTTGAACACACCCACATTTCTCAGAGTAATTACAGATTGAAAATGAGTGGATAATAGGTTCTCTGTGCTTTGAGGAATACATTTTTGTCATTTGATATGATATTTGAGTGAGGAAACTGGTGGTTATTCTGTATGACAGTAAGAGTGTCACAGTTACCTTTGTGCAGATGCCACTGCTCTGTAGAAAACCTATTTATATCAGACATGGCACTCTTGGACAATACAGCTTGCTTGCTGTACAGACTTTCCAAGAGATTGTTTTCCGGGCTTCACCAACATACTTTCACTTTTTGCATCAGATTAGATTTTGTTTACCCACACTGTTGACTTATGTGCTATCTTGATTTTCACTGGGTCTAAGGTTAGCACCTCCAGGGGAAATTGATTTTGTAGTTTGTAATGGTGTATGTATTTGTGTGTATATGTCGAGTGTAAACTGAGAAGTCCCATTTTACACGGATTTAGTTAACATGCCATTTCAAACTGCCAAAGCTCATTACCAGATGTCTTTTGTCTACTATTAGTATTGATAGAGGCACATTGATCTCTCTATGTGAGGCAGAGCGCCTTTCTATAGGTTAGCCTTGTGTTTGAGAGTCTTCCTATCAGTGAGAAGAGGTAGAGTAGCCCTGGCAAAGCCTAGTGGTACCTTTTTAGCCCATGGCAGAACTGGGTCCCTCTTCCTCTCCCTGCACAGGTGCCAGGGCTTAGGGGGAGGGAACACCTGCCAGCCTGTTTCCCCATGGCCACAGCAGGCTGGAGAGGCATTTTCCCAGGCTCCCCAGATGAATGGTCACTAATAGCCGTGGGAGAGGGCTTTGCGAGTGCTGCACAGTGTACCACTGACTCCTCTTGGCAGCCCTATGAAGGGGGCTTAAGGCAGCCTGGCCACAGCCATTGCGGGAAAAGCACAAGTGTTGCTGGATAGCTTTACTGTTGGAGAATGTGTTTACGAATGACCATCTCCCTCCCAATGAAGAATGCGGAGGATGTGTAGACACTAAAAGGGAGACGGTTAACTTTTTGCCCTGCCCTGTCATAGATTTAACTTTGCTTGGCTTCTCTGGCCCTTTGAAGGCCTACAGCCCCACGCCGGAACAGTTATCAAATTAGGCGAAACCGTTCAGCCAAAATGTGAGCGAGCAAAATGCACCAACATGTAAACCGTTACTTGTGTGTTGGATGTCCATTGTTGGGAGTATCAATACACGTCAACCATTCAGCCTTCTACTGTGACAGATCAAAGCAGTTCTCTGAAAACACACACAACCTGTCTTAACCAACCTTGTTTCTTCACGGTGCAACCACAGCTATTACTATTTATATGAGTGGCTGCCATGTGAGGGACTGGTCTGTAAATAGAGAGGCATGCCTGTGGCAGAGTTACCTGCCCTGCTCTGTGTTACTGGGCGTGAGGCAGGCTGGGATTAAGGCTAGGGGGAAACGGAGACCTGTGACAGGAACAAAGGAATTCCAAGGCCCAGGCTGGAAACGGATCCCGATCAGAGTAGCCGCTCCAGCCAGCCTGCCCCTCTCCCCTCTCACCCTCCCTCCTCTGGCCCCTGCTGGGCAACCCCCCTCCCTCTGGTGCTTTGTGGTGTTGCTGTGGCTCTTTAAATCCCTCCTGTAAGCCCCCGGCCTTACTCAGCAGCAATGCATAGGACAGTCTGACTCCACTGTTACATACCCCCCCCCCCCCCAGTATTGCACACAAACATACACATACTTTTTTCCTTTCCTGTCTTTTGCATTTTTACACGTTCCTTTCCTTTCCTCTCCACTCCACATCTCTCTTCTCATCTCCTTTCTTCTCCTCTCCTCTCTTCTCCTCTCCTCTCCTCTCCTCTCTCCTCTCCTCTCCTCTCCTCTCCTCTCCTCTCCTCTCCTCTCCTCTCCTCTCCTCTCCTCTCACCACTACTCTTCCATGCTCCTCTAATGTCTGCACTTTATGTTTTCTCACTTTCTCCTCTTTTCCCTCTCCGCAGGGTCATCTGCAGTCTCTTAGGACACAACCGCAATCCCTGCCATAGCTGTCACACCACACTCTTTTCCCATATAATTAGGGCCTGAGCCTAAGCACGGATCACATTCATGTGACTGTTCCCCTTTACCACAATCTGGTCTGGGAGACGGCACACACTCTCTTGAACTCATGCTAAGTGTTCAGCCTGACCAGAGCGCCTTGTTTCAGGAATTCATTTCAGAAGATCTTGTTGTTTTTCTCTGCACCATGCTTCACTTTGAGAAAAATGGGCCTGTGTCATGTGCTCTTGTTAGCTCTGTGGTTTTTCCTGTGGACAGGTGTCATGGTGGTGCAGTGTGCTAAATTTGCCTTGTGTTGCCAGGAAAGGCATTATGGCAGCAGCACAAAGTGCACTATAACACAATTTACTTGTAGACCATAGGGATTTTTGATCATGTTAAAAGTTAGTGTATTATATTTATTTTAAAGTGACATTAAAATTTAGAACTTCAGTCTATTCAACAAAGAATTTTCTTCTTTTCGCTTTGGCCTTACCCATCTGTTATCCTTAGACCAAGAACCAGGTGACCATTAAAAAAAAATTAATTTCAGTTCTGCTTATTGGTTCCTAAGTGCAATAACCCTTTATTATTGCAAACAAAGGCTACATATCTGCAAGGACGTGGCTATCTGCCAGGACCTGTTTATGTCATGGATTAGTGCAACAGCATGTCGATTTGTTTAGATATGAGCATGCATGGCTACACAACAAAAGTGAAAGATGGACCGCAGTAAAAAGTGTGACTACATGCTGTTTAATGTGCTTTAATGTGTTTAGTGTGACAAAAGTGTGGCTTCAGTTTATTAAAGAAAACGACAAGGCAAAGTGCAATGCATGTGGGAAGCTAATTAGCTGTAAGTCAGGTTACACATTAAATTTTGACATTTAAGGCAGCACGGCGTTGATCTGAAAGAATGTTCAGTGTTTGATGTTTTGTGGTCTTCTAGCCTGAGTGTGTCTTCAGCTAGTGCTAGCACCTCCAGTAGAGCCAGGGATCCCTAGCCACGACACACCGTAACATACAATCTGTTTTTATGTATTGACTTTGCTTATTTGTTTGCAGCTAGGTGTTGTGCACTGAATGCACTTTAGTTCTAGCATTTTGCCCCTATTGCTTGGACCATTTCTAACACTGCTTTAGTATTTCATTACTTAGTATTTCATGTGGAACACACAGCAACCAGCCGCTATGTATTTTGCACTTTTCGTGTTTCATTGCAAGGATACACTAGCCAGGAAAAAAGAAGCACAATGTTCTTCTACAGCCCTATTTTTCTGGAGTGTTCTTAAGGGCCGTGGTGACTGACAGACATGATTAATTTATTTCAATTTCACTTCATGCTTTATAGAATGACAAAACTTGAGCTGATTGCTACAATAGGAACCCTACTGCTACCCTTTTCAGTTCTTTTTCACAGAAGTGTGCGAATACCACAGCATCCACAAGAAAATATATGTACTGACTGGGTCATACTTTTTTTATTCTATGTATTTACTTTGTAAATGTTCAGTTAAATAGACTTTGAATTTACTTATTTTAAACTGGCAATCGTTCAGAACCGGAATCAATCTATAAGCAGAATCGATAAAATTCAAACGGCACCCAACCATGTGTGTCATGGTTCATCTATTTGGATTTATAAACACAGGCTTGCAGATTTACAGACGACCAAGCAAGCAGGGAGTCTGCTTCCAATGAGACCTTGATCTGAGTTTTAAAGGGCCAGCACAGTGCATAACTCAAGTCCACAAACTGCTTTGCACAACATAAATGCAAAATAAGCAGTTTGCATCCTCCTCATTCTGAATGCTCTTTAATATAAACAGTGGCAGAACTTTGAGAGATTTGTGGCCTCGCAGGCTAATTAAGATATAATGATGATTGAATATGACATTTTGTATTGTGACTGCATTTCTCTCATCAGATTGTTTCTGAGAAATAGATTTTCTTCCCTTGATAATTGTTCTGTGCTCCAAAATGCTCCCCACCACTTTAGTCACATGCTGCATTATGGGTTGGCCTGAGCTACCATGCTGCGGCGTATTTTGTAACTGCGATGAAGGGGTCACCCAAATGTTAAATTGAACACTCATGTGCAAATATTGTTTCAGGTGGACGTTGTGCAGGATGATAAGGCACAGTGCTCTGCTACAGCCGTAGTTACAGTTACACACAGAGAGTGATGTCCTTCCAGGAAAGCCCCCACTTACATATGGGTAACTTCCTCATGCTCTCTCATCCTTCACCACTCCACCCCTCTCTCTCTCTCTAAGCCCCAACAGTCCACCCACACTTGAGGACAGAGGGAGGGGGTCCACATCAAAGCAGAGATGTCAAAAGAGCAGGATTCTCAGGCACTGATGTCTGACTGTCCTGCTGATCCAACTCCTGTTCATAAAGGGATTGCGTGGGAATTGCAGTTTTCCTGACATACAGTCATTACATTTACTGTACATGCACACTAGAAACACGGTTAATGGGAGAAATCAGGTTACGGGAAGAAATCGGAGAATGCGTTTACATGCACTGCAGTAACCAGGTTACTGTAAAACCTGCGTTTATATGCAGCTGGTGGGTAATCAGATTTCTCTCCTTCTCACTGCCATGTTTGTGAAGCAAGGCTGGCATAATTTAATTCTATTAATGATAAAAATGTTGCAGCCTGAAAAGTTTTTTCGTTTTTTGACGGGGACATTTAGACTGTCTTGGAGCCCCTTCTTTATTATATGCATATATAAATATGTTCACCCGTGGAAAATAAATTTGACTTATTTATTTCAGTTTAAATTTTATTCAGACTTTGGTTTGAATTATTTTGCATATAAGAGTGCATCTCTACAAGTTATCGTCTTTCCTTCCATCCCTTAGCACTGCTGCTGCGTTGATAGTCTACTGAAAAGTCAGAAGTATTGTCATGGACATCTGCTCTTGTAAAAAATCCTGTTAGAAACCCAGTTAAGCATATACATAGCCAAGAAATCGGTTTCCTCCGACAGAAATTAAGCTGCGCTAATCAGATTTCTCTCAATAACTTAATTATGAAAGCGCGGTTTCATGTTTACATGACGTCAAAGAAATCAGGTTACTGCAAAACTCTTACTTAAGTGCACGGAAATGCACTGACACCCACTGATGTATTTCGTTAAAGGCCTTGGACTCACTGTGGTCAGGCTGATGCATGGCCAGAACTTGCAAGCTACCCCAGAAAATCCTCCATATCAGAGCAGAAATGCTTATGGATTCCTGCATGAGTCACAACAACATGGGCTGCCAGGAATGCGGATGGTGAGGAGAAGTAGGCTATGTTTTCTATGGCTGTTTTAATGATCTCCTCAGGATATGACTGAAGTTAATGAAGTCTGTTCCATGGGGGCTTACCTTTGACCCCGGTACGAATGCCTCTCACCCCTGTCTGTTCCATTTTACAGTCCCAGTCACTCTGGTTGCCTTTTGGTTTGTTGACTTTTCTTTCCTCTCATTGTTTTCCCAGGAAGCGGTGAAAGCTGCAGGGATGTGTGTGTGCATGTGTGTGTGTGTGCATGTGTGTGTGTGTGTGTGTGTGTGACTCGAAAGTACAGTTTTCTAGCCTTGGCACCAGCCTTGTGGAGTCTGTGTCTTTTTTTCTGCAGTTGTCCTGTGGTATATTACAAGATGTAGGAGTCTCTCCATACAAGCGGTTACGATATTATCTACCACATTTCTGAAAACATGGCGTGCTGGCTTGTTTACTGTTTGATTTGACCTGTCATAATATTGTTGTGCACTGGGTTTCAAAACAATTAAGCAAGACCATCTTCTCTTGAAGGAAGTACAAATGAAACCCTTTAAAGTTTCTGCTCTGCAGATTTGTGTATTGCACCACTGTGGGCCACAGTTGCCACAGAAAGGGGCCACTCATTCCCAGAGGAGGCACCAGCAAACTGTTTGTGAGAGAGAAACATGAATGTAAGCTTAGCACGAGAGAACCCGGGCAGAGGGCCAAGAGCAACTCTGCGCTGTGCAGGACGTTATAAAGTTGGAGCAACAGCTGATGTCTCGGGCCATGCCGTTTCACTGGTTCCCAACTCTGTGTCCAGACGTCCCTGTCAAGCTTGCCCTGGGAATTGGCAAGCTCAACCCACCAGGGAAAGCAATGAGAATAGTTGTAGAGCTAGACATGAGGCTAAAGAGTCTAACGGACTAAATCAAAGCTTCTAAAAACATAGAAGGCCTTGAATGTGCAATGAAAGATGCTTGCTTCCTGGTCCGTCCTGGACCCAGAATGGGCAGAAACAACAAAACAGAGATACAGATCTGCATTCCTCTCCGGTTAGACATCCAGAATGGGCAATAGATGACCAATGGTTTGCTATTTAAAGAATAACAGAATATCAAATTTTTTTCCTATAAAGGAATGTTGCTATTGTTAACTACAAACACATACAACATACCATACAGAGTGTTTATGCAATTTCCCTTTGGGATTTATAAAGTATTCTATCTATTTAGATCTTGTCGGCTTATCTAGTATTATTACATACTTTATGTGCATCCAGTATTAAAGGGGCAGACTTACAGGGACCCCAACTCTAGAGACAATTTAGTGAGGGAGGGACTACAACAGCATCTAACATTAACATGTGTGCCTTGCAAAGATGTCCGTCTCGTATATATATTACCACAGTCCATAGGAATTTGGACCGTGACTCATGTTTTGTTTAGTCTCTGTAATCATATTTGAAATGAAAAATGACTTGAAGGTTAAAGTACCAACTTACAGCTTTAAATTGAGTTTAAATCCACATCAGATGAACTGTGTAGGAATTGTAGCTGCTTTATACATAGTCTCCCTCGGTTTTAGGAGATCAAACTTATTTCATAATTGGCTGCTCCAATGTGTCTTGAATAGGTGTGTTTCATTTCATTGTTTATGCACACAGGTCTTGATTCATTTTGGAGTCTGTTGTTGCTGCTGCTGCAGGACAATGATCCTAAACTTACAGCCAAACAACCATGGGGTTTTTTAGGGCTTAACAGAGGAATGTTTTTGAGTGGCCATGTTAATCACCTGACCTCAGTCCAACTTTAGCATGTGTTTCACTTGTTGAAGCTCAGATTTAAGCCCCACAAGCCCCCTAAACAACCACAACCTGAGGAGGGCTGCATTAGAGGCCTGGGTGACCGCCATGTTGATGGCTAATACACTTCAGGCAGCCATTGACTGCAAAGGATTTGAAACCAAAATACTAAACATTTTACTTTATGGAGCCTTGTGGTAGTTCTGGCAGGCACTGAGGTCATTGTATAGTCACATACTGTACCTCCTGGATTAGCATTTAGTTGTTCATGAATTTTGAATGTTTTGGGTCCACAACAGCATACATCTACTCACTTGTCCTATGTTCTCCTATGAGAAAAATCTGAAACCAAAAGGGAGATATTTATATTTTAAATTCTTTGATTTCATGATTGTGCCTGCTGGCATCCTGCTATACAACACAAGAGCCACAGACACTGAACAATAACCCACATTAGCTTTCCTGCTGAAGTCTCCGTTTTATCTAACTCACAAACATGAACACGCGTCTTATCCTGCACCTTTAACTTGTTGGACAAGCCACCAAACAAACATTTACTGGGGAAAAGTGCACTGCTTACATCATTCAGCATGCTAGTTAGGTAATTAGTTCAGCTGCAGCCCCACTAAACAGCATGTAAACATACCTGGAAATGTCACAAATGTTAGATGCTGGTTTGGTCATTGCTCTTCAAAATCCCTGTTAGCAACACACTGTTTGTCCATGACTTGTAGCTACAGCTGTTTGTTTACTTCCACTCTGTACAGTGTAACGCTGAGAGCCTGTCAGCTAATATTAATCAAACAAGATTTTAATATTTTATGTGTTCATGGTCATCAAATGTTGTGTGTCTCAGGCTCTGTCAGGGGGGTTTTTGAGCTCAAGGACAGTATGTGTCAAGCTTGCCAAGATTTGTTCCAGGGCATCACATGAGCAGAGACACATAACCATAATAAAATGCATATGGTTGAAATAAATGGTAAAAACCTTGATGTGACTGTCCTGGCTGAAATGTCAGTTTATGTTTATTTGTCCAATTGCATAGGTTCTCTAAAATTGGGACACTATACTGTACATAAATATGGCTACAATTTCACAACTATTCAAACATGTACACAACCTTTAAATTAAAGCTGAAAGTTGGAAATTTGACCTCAGTCATTGTTTTCTTGCAAATCTAATGTTGTGAGGTACAGATCCAATAAAACAAAAATTACAGACTGCTGTATATGAGAGTTATAGGGCTACCTGAGCCTTGGATTAAAAAAAACAAGTTGTAAAATGATTCCTATAAATTCACACCTAAAGCTGTCACATGGCCCCTCTCTATGACCCTCGATTCATGATGATGTTTTCTCAATCCTAGTGTGCAGGTCCTAGAGCCCTAATGGTTTTTCTATCCTCACAGTTAGGCAAATGCTTTGAGTTGGTATCCCATATACAGTATGCGATTTATATCAACCGATTAGATGGCTAGAATGAAAAATAATTGGGACCAAAGAGCAAGAGTAATGATCACTGACGCTGACCCAAGAAAAGCTGGTAAGATGAGCTTCTTTCAACTCATCTGCCCAAAGTCACATAAAAGGAAATCCCGATTCTTCAATGAATGCTAGTTTCTGATAAATCTTCCCTCCTGCTGTCTACAAAGGTGTTACCAGAAATCTATTTTTTGTGCAGGTTAGAGATTGTTCTGTGTCTGAGAGTTTCTAATGTATGTTCACAAATCATGACTAAACTGCCTACACGTGAATTTTGCTGTAGGCTAAATTTCTCCTTAAGAGCTTTGGAGGAGCAGACACATTCCTATAGGAGCTAACCTGACAAGTGTTATAGCCTGTCACCTAAGTAATAATTTTACCCTTTTATCTTTTGAAAAATATTGATTGTAATTGCTCAGTATCATAGTGGTAAACATCCATATTTCAAAAGCCTTAATAGCTTCATTTTAATTGGAGTTTGGAATGGTAAATATTTATCTTTAGATGACAGGCTGAGCTTCGTTGAAACAGATTAGATTGACTGTTTCATTCAATCCTTCATTTATTTGTGTTTGCATATGAATTGTGCTCACTTATATACAGTATTTATCCTGGTGGCAAATTCAGACACAAGCAAAAAAGCAAAAAAAAAAGAAAGCAGAGGTGGTGCCATTAATCACTGGCCGGTCGACTTAACCGTATACCTGTGACAGTTTTGTGGCAAACTGTCTCTGTAATTGCATGTCATTATCTAAAGAACTGTAAGACAGTTTCTTTTTGAAGACGATAAGTAGATGCTTTGAGCTGGAGCTGAGATGACATCAGCAAACAGAGAAAGGGGAAATGTTCACACTGGCGCCTGCACACTTGCGTGTGGGCCAGTGCTGTTAATATGCTGTCTGCTCTTTGTGTTATATGTTCATGCCAATGCACCATGTGGGAAATTATTCCCCCTTGTTGTTGGTCAACTTCTCGAGGAGACTTGTCCAAGTTTTTTTTACGAAGTGTAGGGACTGCTTTTGTTGGTGAATGACTGTCAGTGTTTTTGCCGACGGGTAAAAACCTCCCCACTTCCAAATGTCAGCTTTTCAGAGACAAAGACAGCCTCGTTTTTAGCTTGATGACAGTGCACATTTGACATTATCCAGGGAGCTCTGAAAGAGCTCTGAGTGCAAGAGGTCAGAATTTTCTCAAACTATGGAGGACATGTAATCCTTTAATTGAAGTGAAAGTACTAAAGTCCCAAAGTTAGCTGTTAATTAGGTTTTCACACGGCAACTGTAATGTAAGATACGAATAAGAGTAGGCGGAATAGAAAGGTGGTGGTGACGTCAAGCAGGGTGTAGCTTTACAGTCAGCATGTAAAGAAAAGTATAAAAGTGTAGAGTCAGGTTAGATTGTGTGGATGTACCGAAGTATTAGCAGCCTCCGTCAGCTTCTCAGCACTGTTGTCTTGTTTACAAAGAACAACTGGATAGCGTGTTAGCCAGACCCTTGCTTTTAGTCAACAAATTCCTACCAGATTAGGCAACAGGCCACTGTTTCTGCCTAGCACATCTTACATACCATGACAAACATTCCATGACAAATAGAGCAGAGGCCCAGGACATGGTTTCTCTGCTCCTGCCAGACTGGGAGGTCAGTTAAATTACAACAGAATGAATAGGGTCTCTCTCCATTAATAGATTAGCTCGTTTGGGAGTATTCTGGGCCTCTGACTGAGCATAAGATTAAAGTTAGTGGGGAATTGAAGAGCAAGAGAATGCCATCCAGACTTGGTCTGCTGCATGTAGAGCTAACAGTACAACAGTGTGCTGAAAATGGGTATAACACTTTGCATTGAGGAAGTAGAGCTTCCAATTTCCTAGAAATGTAATGTCTTGTTCTGTATTCACTTTAAGTTAAATGTCATGGGTTTATTTCAGCAACCAGTAAGCCTAGCCTGCTTCTACTGTAGTAGGAGTGGTTGTGAAACTCATCATATGCAGGGCTTCATATTGGATCAAAACTATTTGCATAGTGTGTCCTTTGATTAAGCACTCATTGTCATGAACATTTGTCTGACCAGCAGAATGATTTGAATGCCAACTGAGGTTGTTTTGTGTCATGATGGTAAATTGAATAAAAGTTATCAGCGTATCAGGGAAGGACAACAATGCTAGCACGCATCCTTCCAGAAAGTCCCATCCAGAAGTAACTCGCTGGTCTCAGTAGTGGCACTTTTCCAGCCTTGGAAATGGTGCCATATATTTGTAAAATAGCTTTGTGTCTGGTTGCTCCTTTTTGCTGTTAATTGTAATTTTGTTTGTTTGTTTGTCTTTATAGGGAAAAACTTCAACCTAGTTGCCAATTTTCTGAAGCGCCACTCCAGCCTCAGATGTATTGTCAAGCAGCTCTATGGGGGTATGTAACCTACATGTTTTCAAGAATCAATTCCCAGTTAAATGAATCAGAAATAGACATCTCAATGACTCATACTCAGCCAAATTTCCCACAGAAACATCAAGTCATCTGTGCTCTGCATGTTGATTTTGCTCCCCCTCACTTGTTTTTATGTCCTGTCCCTACCTGCTTGGGGTGTTGTTGAGAACAGGCAGCCATTAAGTGTTTCCCTTGAGAGGCTACTGAGAGTGGGAGAGAAAGATTGGAGGGCTGTCTATGGAGGGCAGTGAGGATCTATCTCCATGGCCCATCTAGTGCCTGTGACCCTTGGCCACCTTTTCATGGGACCAACATGGCTCTCTTCCTGTCAGTAAAGTTAATATCTGCTCCCTAGGGGCCTGGATGTTAAAGCAGCACTGACCTGCTGCAGACTGAGATGACTGCTTCTCTCAGCAGGTCCGTTACACATCAAATTAGACCCAGTCTCCTGGGGTCAAAGGTTGTGTAATTCAGTCCACTGTGTTAGCAGTACATAGTGGTCATGTAAAAATGTCCAATAGTTATAAAACAGATGTTTAAAAACACAAACATCTGTTATTCTGGCTAATTACATATTGAAAAATAGCAAGTTTTGTCATGGCAATCGTTTAATTTGAAGCTGGTTCAATAGGAAGAACTGATGTAATATCCAAATCCTCTCTGAAGCATGAATTTGTTCTGTAAATTTCATCGCAATCTTTCAATAAGATTTTTTTTAATCTTTAAAGTGTACTAGTGAATTTTTTGGAGAATTAATCTTCAAAGGCCATGAACATCCACAGTAAACTCCACTTATCCTCTAAAGTGTTGTTTGATCAACTGACCTACTGACTGACATAGTCCTCCTTAGTCGTGTTAGAACCTCAACACAGAGCATAAACAAAATATGCTTACACTAATGCAGGATGTGGTAGAAGTTCTCTGCCTGCTTAACATGTGTGTGCACTGGCTTCCCAGGAACTAGTTTATGTTTATAAACCACTAATCCACACAAGTGAAGCAAAACCAATGTATTTAGAAATGGCCACTAAGGAGGAATATGAGTTTTTATGTACTAAATTCACCACTGCTGCAAAAAGAGACATTTGAACAGAAGATGGCAGAGTTAGAGTTGTGTAACAAATTTTGGATTTGCTTTACAGGTTCTTCACATATTGTAGGTTATGTAACAGGCAGTAGGTCAGACATTGGCTGTCCAGTTGAGATGGTACAATGAGTTTGTGTCATCTGTAAAAATACTAAAGGACAATTAGATTTATTTTAATAGTATAATAAATAATATAATGAATGCAATAGTATTGTTGTTGTCTGTGGTCTTTTTCTCTGAAGCTGATGTAAATGTAATATTACTGATATTACTCCCAAGAGCCACTGTTAATATAAACTTTCCTAATATTTCATGTAGTTTACGTGGTTCATAAAGCTTAGCAATTATGTGTACACTGCCATTTTCTACTTGGTTTGAGGGATAATAAATACTTGGTGTTTGTAAATGTCCTTACAAGCTTCCACCACAATTCCCACTGTCTGACTTTGACTCATAATTAGAGGTGAGCCCACGTTATTAACTCACATGGTCTGTATTGTTTCTTTGCCTGCTTTCAGATTTGCGTGTGTTTCCTGAGCGCTATGTTGTGTGTGTAAGCTGTCCAGAGGATGCCTCAGCGCACCATGGAAACCCGAGCCTGGCCGCGGTGAGAACTGTTTATACTCCTCTATTTCCTCTTCCAGTCGCCTGGCAAAAAATCCTGCAAGGGTCTGTGTGTTATTATAGAGATGTGTTGCCAAATTGTGCTCTCGCTTTATATATGCTGAGCCTCTTCACGTGGGGGATGTGGGGCTCTGAACCTGCAGGGGCTGTGAGGAGACGTACTGAGGGGGAACGAGATGGGGACCAAAGCTGCAGAGCCACCCTGTCTTTAAAAAGTTCCACATCGGTTCGGTTCCACATCGTGCCAATTCAACCCAGCTGTACAGTTTAATTCATTTTCGTCAAAGTCAGACATGGGGTTGTTGAAAACCTCAACATTATCGGGTAGTCAAAAAATGAAGCCAAAATGAATTTTGCACATTTCAACATTTCCTGAGAAAGTTTATATGTGTCTAGAATTTTCTCAAACTTTTGATCTGTTGTGGAAAATTGTGGCAGAGAACATTATTTTTTATCTTTGTGGGACTTGAGTCCATGTTGACATTGTAAGAACATCTGATGTAAATATGAAGATTTCCATCTACCTCTTACCACCTTGCTCATAGTGTAAACACTTAATATTCAAAATCTTAATATCCATTATGCAGCATTTTATTTATGGTACACTGTAAAGGTTACTGGAACTATAGCAACACTCTTTCTGTTACACATACATTGTTTTGGTCTTAAGGGAGAATTCAGTTAACATGATTGCCCGCAGTGAGATATCATGTGCCCTGATTGATTAGACTCAGATAAAGTTGGTTAAAGTGGGTATTTCCCTGTAAGACTCCATGCTATATGTATCATGTTGCACTCTTGCCCATGTCATAAGCCCTACTACTGCAGTTCTTTCTTGTCCATTCATATTGCAGGCAACTATCCGTTGGCCTGTGCTCATTTGATCCCAAACTCCCCAGAGTATTCTGGGAAATCGTGGTGGAGCCTCTCACCTTGGCACTCACATCAAGGACAGACATCTCTCCCATCACATCCCATGATCAGTGGCCCGCTGTTTTTCTATGTGCTTTTTGCTATTGTTTCCCTTTGAAACGTCTCTGCACTCTCCACAGTTTGGCTTCCAATGAAAGCAGCGATTGTAATATTTTTAGTGGAGCAACACAGTCGTCAGTGAAAAGTTCAGATTGTGTAACCAATTTTCCAGTTCAAGGAGGCATTGCTGTCGATTGCGTTCCTCTCCTCAGGATGTGGTTCTCTGGGCTCATACAGTACAAGCAGAGGGAATTGGAGGGTGGGAGTCTTGTGGTAGAGCTCTCACTAGCCCAACCTCAAGCGTGGTTTGCTAGGGAAAGATACCAGACAGCAAGGCTGAAGTTTTTCACATGACAAAAACAATTATTTGTTTACGTCCTTTGCTCTGTTCTAATTTGTCAGAGTTTTTGGAATTTCGACATTGCCAAGAAAGTTGAAAATTTACATGAAAAAAGTTTACACAGTGAGTCACAACTGATGTAAGGCATCGTAATGTTGCTGTCTAAAAATAATGAGACCTTTGGAGTTCTATGTCAAAGTTAGTCATATGTTTAAGAGGGGGTCTTTTATCCCGCAACTTTTGACAGCATGAGCTCTGCTGGTCCCAAAAAAATGCCACGTTTCCCTGTATTTAGGGAGGTTTCGGTTTTGTTGTTGGGATTCAGTTTGTGTGACTTGTTGAACAAAAAATCCTTGACCACAGTGGAAATGTAGACTCATCAAATTAGCACTTCTCATAAGGTCAGGGGGTTATGTTGTGAGGGAACTAAGGTGACATCATTGTTGGCCTTTTGTCCTGTGAAAGCCAGCAACTCACTCCCACACTTGAGCATGCAGTATGTTTCTTGTATACTGTGCTCCCCTATTAGTCATATTCTCAGCTGTGGTTCGGTTCAAGGAGCGAATGGTGAGCTTTAGTCATTTCCAGTAGTGTAGAATATCAATTATTACCGTGGGATACCAGTTGTTATTGATTTTTGGTACTCGAGGTCAATACTGAAACTTTTTTTAAGACTTGGCTACCGTTTGAAATGTTGTGTGCAGAATCACCACATCGTATTATCGAAGCATTTAGGACCATAAAGAGACAGTAAAACTAAAGCTGCCATAATCAATAATTTTATATTAACAGTGGATCAACTGACTATATGCATGTGAATGCGGTCGCTCATAGTGACAAACCCATACATAATTATCATCCAACTCTGCAGTTCCCATCAGCTTTGCTAAGCGTTTCTGCGTCTTTCAGTTCAATGTTGGTTTTACAGCCCACAATTTTTCTGTTTGGTTTCACTCTCAACGCTCTGATCAGTGACGTTTCCAGCAGCAGGCAGCTGTTTCCAGCAAACAGCTCTGAAACGGCAGACAGAAAAAGTTAGCGACTAGCTTGTGAACATAGTGGAGCATCTAGTAGCAGCTAAAAAGCCAGATGTTTCCCTCAGGAGTTGGTGGGGAGCAAAACAGAGCTAAAAAAGTGACTGAATATTGGACAGCCACACGCGAAGGTGGAGTGAAAAGCTTGTGGTCACATAGAGGGCCGAGACACGATTATGATTCAAATGGAGATAATTTTGTCATCCTGTTTTTCCATGCTGTATTTCTGTAATTTAGCTTTCTTGGTCTATTCTGTACACACAACATCTATTGCATGTCTGTCCGTTCTGGGAGAGGGATCCTTCCTCTGTTGCTCTTCCTGAGGTTTCTTCCATTTTTTTTACCCATTAATGTTTTTTTTTAGGGAGTTTTTCCTTATATATCCTGAATCAAGGACAGAGGATGTTGTATGCTCTACAGGCAAATTTGTGATTTGTGATATTGGGCTATACAAATACAACTGGACTTGACTTGACTTGTTCACATGAAAAGTGACAGCAAGAGTTGCGTAAAGATGGAAACAAGAGAGCTTGAGAGAGAAGTTCCAACCCTGTTTACTTTCTCACAGAGCAACAGTCAGAGTCAGATTGACACTGACTGAAAGTTACAAACCTTGGTTTGAGCAGATTGATGGCATTACTGTCATGACTGGAGTTGTTGAATAAAATGAATCCTTCTACCACATTTCACATTTGTGGAGGGAACCATAACTGATGTTTGATCTATTAAAAGGCCTGACCTTTTTGGTCTGTTACAACCTAGAAACCTAGAACCGACTGCTGCACTACAGAGGTACAGCTATTGAAACTGCTTCGTTTGCATAAACCGTGGGAAGCAACAAAAGCCATCTCTTGCGACATTGCAATTTTTTTCCCCCTTGACATTTCAAGATTCAAGTATTTTATAAAAAGTTGCTCCCATTGTGAGTCAGCACCAGCAGTGAGGAGGGCAGCATGGGAAGGAAGAGCTTAGTGTTTAGGATTGTGGCCGTTGTTTTCTAGTCAGGCACAGAGTGGGCAGCCGAGGTGAGTGGCGTGCTGGGCCGCAGAAGTTTGGATCAAAGGCAGAGCAGATGTGTTTCCAGTCCCCCCCTCTTCTGAGCTCTGGAAGAGCCTGTGTGTTTACTCATGACCTCAGCACGCCTCTGTTCTTCACAGCTCGCAACAGCTAGCAGCAGAGCTTTCCCAAGCGTCCAGTGTCTGCAGATCTTCTCTCCACCCGAGCCAAATCTGTTACGATGATACATGGTCATGTCCCTTCATTTCACCCTATCGTCTGCTTTCCTTGATTTGCAGGACAGTTAACAGCTCATCTTTATCCTTACAAGATGGGTGGATCCATAAACGTTTGTCATTGTTAAGGGATAAGAACTGTCCTCTATTTTAGTCAAGTATGTGCCCATGCATGTTTGTTGACTTTGTTGCAGGGAAGATGTGGTGAGCTTAGACAAACAGAGCATGTTTCCTCAGTGGGAGCAGGGTGGGTGGAGGGTGAGGGATGAAATTTGTGGACTAGTTTCACGAACATCTCTGCAGGAGGTATTTCTGCCCTGACAGTTAAATAGTGTTGTTGTTTCCTGGTGCCAGTATAGGGATTTTTGTATACTTAGTCTTGCCACCATAAAGCTGTTCAAAGGCTTTCCATTGTAAAGAATTATTCCATTTTTATAACTCCAGTAGTTTGAGGGATTCAAGCGTTTCAAAGTAGTACAAATCATTGCATTGTGAGAGACGAGTGTAGAACTGGCTTTTTATGACTTTGTGTGTGTGTTAGGTAAGATACAGAGACATTAGGGTAATCCAAGAACAAACAATCTGGTTTCCACTGCATTGCTCTTATCTCAAGTAAATATGAGTTGATGGTTGGTTTGAGCTTTCCATGCTTACTTGTCCTTGTGTTCTGACCAGTTATCTTGTTTTTTCTGGTATTTTTCACATTTTAACTGCAACTAAAAGTTTGCAGTACTCCACGATGGGTTGAGAAATGTCTCTGACCTCTTGTGCTTTTAAAAATCCTTGCAAAACCCACTGGATGAACTGAAAATGCATAGACGTAGCTGAGCCTGTTTTTTCTTCATGCATTGTACAGATGCACATGGACATTTAGGTAGATTATATAGGACAATTATAGAGGACTGTCGCTTGGGAACACTAAATAAGCAATGTCTTTGTCTACCAAGAGGCATTTTGTCATTCTATGCAGCAGTGGAGTATTTTAGACCATTCAAAGACTATTTGGCTGGATCAGTGTTTTACTTTTAAGTGCAGCTGCATTAAAAGATAACCAGCATAATCTTCCTATCTGTGTTCCTGCCTTATCATAGATGGCAGAGGAGAAACTGTTCATTCCCCGTATTTTATGGAGCCTGTAGTTGGTTATCTTTTTGAAGTTGTTTCCAGGAGTCAGGACAAGCTATGAGAATCTGGACTGGTATCCTTTTAAACCAAGTGATTCATGCTCTCTGCTTTCCATGCCCTTTTGCCAGGCTTATCTCTATAATCTGACATCCAGATGTGCTGTCTTGTAGCTGCTCCTGAGATAGAGCCGCGTTGTTTTGGAGGCTCCGGGGCCGGGGAGGGCACTGTTGGTCTACTCTCAGTGTTGCATCACGAGAAGTATTTTGCAGCTTTGTGTGCGGGTGAGCAGACTGGCTGGCAGTGGGGGGGTTAAATCCTTGTTGCTGGTGGCGGCGGGTAGATGTTCTTATTTACCACCATCCCTCCCTCCTTTTTCATGGGACGCTCTCCAGCTTACTGGGAGTTTGCATCATTCCGTACAAGATTAGGCCACCTCGGTTCCCACACAATACTTACTGTTTTATCCACATAGCTTGTGATAATTATAATGTTGTTCATGCACCATCTCTTTCACTCTCTCTCTCATTTTCTCACCCCCTCTCCATCTGAAATCCCACAACTTTCTTCTCCTGTTGCTATATACAGACCCCTGGACCCCTGGTGGTAATCATTCATCCGCCATTCCTCTCACTGCCTGAGTTTCTATCTATCCCCATCTCTCTCTCTCTCTCTTTCTACTTTCTATGTATATCCAACTTCTTCCTCTCTTCTTCCTCCTTCCTCTCCATCACTCTGTTCTTTCACTCTCTCTCATACTCTTTTGAAGTCATGCCGACAGGAACAGAAAGGCACTAAACTTTCCCAGAGAGCCTCCCATTGGCTTCTTGTTGATTTTTCTTTCAAGTTCATTTTCAAACAGCAGCATTTATTCATATTAAACAGATGAGAATACATATCAAGGCATTACAATGCAAATGATGGCACCCACATCTTTCTCAGAATTGTTGTTGTTGGAGTGGGTGTGCGAGTGTGTGGGCAAATGCAAGTTTGTGTGTGGATGTGTTTGTATGTGTGCCACTGTCCCAAATCCGAGGCTAGCTGTAGCTCTGCATACAACAGAGCGTAAAGACTGAATTTCTACCCACACTCTAGCATGACTCCATCTATACACAAAGGGCAGCCTGTGGAGAACTTCCTGTGTGAGGATTCTTGCGTTTGTGGGCATGCTGGAGAGACTGTTGAGGTCAGGCGATAGGACTCTGGGGGGTGCCTCTTCCTTTGTTGTGTTCCCCTGTGAACGCTCTCTCTTTTTCTTATTCATTCTGTAGTATCTTGTCCCTTGTTTCTTGTCGTCTCCGCCTACTTTCCTGTTGTCCAGCCCCTCCATTCACTCCCCTCCCTCAGTCTGGCCTCTTTATTCTGTCCACCACACCACACCACACACCATAGTGCAGTTGCTAGGTCTCAACAGCCAGTGCAAAGCCACAATGCCCCAGCTTGCGCCTGCAGCTTGGGACAATTACTTTTTCCCCTTGTGTATCGGGTCATATTTTGTCACTGGTATCGTGACATGTGGGAGAGGACATTAATGATTTTTTTCTCTGTGTATACGGCGACTGGTGCATGCCAGAGCTCACCGCATTGGCTTTCCCCCTTCTTAGAGTGCACATTGATCATTTTACCAACCAGTTTATGGAATAGTAATGATCTGAAAAATGGCTGATATTAAATAAACATAGCGGCCACAACCTAGAATTTTCCCAGATTTAACTTCTGTCTGGTAGTATTTTCCCACTGCTATAGTCTATAGAGTGTTTTTAGCCATGCTAGCAGTGTGGCTTTAGGGATGGCAATGCCGGTTTGTTAGTTGGTCATCGATCCACCACTTTGGTCCAGACTGAAATATCTCAAAAATTGGATGCATTGCCATGAAATTGTACAGACATGCATGTTCCCCACTGTATGAAGCCATCTGGCTTTGGTTTTCCCAGACTTTCCCTCTTGTGCCACCATGAAGTTGACATTTTTGTTTTTTAGTTAAATGTTTGTCGGTGATTCACTGACTTACACCTAGTGCCACCAGCAGGTTGTTGTTGTAACTTATCCACTGAAATATGTAAACATGTACTTTATGGCTTGGCACAAGGTTTTGTACAGACATTAACTGTCCCCAAAGAATGAATCCTACTGACTTTGTGATCCCTGACTTTTTCCTCTAGCACCATCATGAGGTTGACATTTGTGCTTTTGAGTGAAATGTCTCGACAACTATGGGATGGATTTCCACAAAACTTACATAACTAAATGCCTCAAGAGCTCACATTCACATCAGCCACAGTACTTTGTTTTTACTGCTAATGCTACCATGTTAAACTATGATGATACAAGGTAATCATTACTTACTAAACACCAGCATGTTAGCATTGTCATTGTGAGCATGTTAGCATGCTGGTGTTAGCATTTAGCTCAAAGCTAAACTGTTCCTAAACATAGTTTCATAGAACTAGCATGGCTGTAAACTTAGTATTTTTAGTAGTAATGTCACTCAAATCTTGAAACTCAATGCTTATTCTGATGAAACATGTATATATTGGCTCATTTTCTAAACCAGAGCTACTCTCTCCCACCAACTTTTTTTTTTTTTTTTTTTTTTTTTACAATAAATTGACAGGCTCTCAACCTTTAAGTTCTGCTCAATTTACCACCAGCGTCTCTTGTCCACCCATAAATCCACAGTCTGTTCTGGCTCAGCCAAGGAAAAGACCAGTGATTACCCTTAATTAGTGGCCTGTTGAGGGCATACGTTGGTGAGATCCAATCTTTGGCTCACTCCGTGTTCTGCCTCAGAGAGTGCCTTGCACATCATTGATACTGAAGACTTCAAAATATGTGGTTATATTGAACTTTTAACCCATAGTTAACCATTTTAACCCACTAAAAATATGATTTTTTGCAAGAGCTCATGTGTATAGTGGCATATGGAGTAAGGGTTTTACACAAATAAGGATTCCTACGTGAAGCCTTCCACAGTCATACTGCCTTGTTCAACGACAGTTTCAAAAATAGGAGTTATTGAGAGTAAAGAGCCCCTTCCTGTCCAGATTTTTCCAGCCTGTTTGCATTAAATCCAGTGAACCCACAAGTCAAAGTGCTGCTACAGTCTACTAACCATGAGGGTACTTCTAACATTTTTAACTATTATCCTCTGGCCTCTTAGATGCTTTTTACCCAATATTTGCATTTTTCCATCGCTCTGTTTCCCTTGTATTTTTCCTCTGCCTTGCTCCATCATCCTAATAATGAGCCTTATTTAATCGCCGTTTTAACTTGTCAACATGGTTTCACTCTAGCATTTCTGCCTTAGGCACTAAGCATCACTATGAGCCTCAGACAGTGGAGCCTATGAAACGCACGTCACACTATGACAACCTGGTGATTATTTTCTGAAGCCTTTGAGGTGGTTCCTTTGGACAGATTTAAGTGGGGGACTAATTCTTTGTGCCAGCTGGGGTGTTAGTAAGTGTCTCTAAAGGCATAATAGCAAACATTCTTATTCGACTATATCATAGTTCATTGTAACGGTTTGCCTGAAGTTAGATGATTAAATAGTGAGGTGCATGAATAGAGGACAGCGTATCTGGAATTCAGGAGAGTCAAAAGACAATACATTTGTATAAACTTGCTGCAAAATCCCCTTTATCATATTGGGTTGTTTTGTGTTCTAATTGTACTCATTATATTATCATTTTTACAGCAGTCTAGTGAATGTTTGTTAATGTCCGACAATGCCAGATGATGACAGCAGTCTGCTGTGCAGCCAAACCTTTCCACGGGATGCCAGGAATAATATTTTTTGTTTACACCGATTCTGTTTGTCCTCTCTAGACTGAGCTGAGTGAACAAAGCCGATCTGAATATTTTTCCAGAGTGGGAGAAACCCAAGAGCCTTTAAACAGCCCCACAAAAACAAAGAAGACTGTGCTTCAAAAGATGTAAGTATGATCTAATGCAGAACTTTCCAACCCCGCCAGTCAGACAGGACACTCAAGTATCTGTTCATATCCTCTCATCCTTTTAACTTTTTCAGAGCCAAACAAGCTGGTGTCCAGCGAGAGCTCTATGGTTCCAGTTTGGGGGAGCAGCAAATTGACCAGAGAGCCTTTCCCAAAGACCAAAGAGGGGAACATAGAGCTGGAGAATCGGAATCAAGTCCAAAAGAGACTGTTTCCAGCTCTGGACAGAAGTTCCTCCCAGAGGCAGAGCACCAGGTGCCTTGCTCCAGTGCCAGTGAGGCCGTGGCTCAGATTGGGACAACTCGAAAGCAGGGTCTGACCCAGCAGCAGCAGGCTGAGAATTGTCTTCCAGACAGCATCAGTCCAAATGGAGCCTCAGTAGTTTTCTGCCAACATGAAATCAGTCAGGAGACCAGTAAGAGCAAGAGGTATAAGCCGAGCGATGCAGGGGAAGACCCTCACCCACAGAGGTCCAAGAGGACATGCCTTGGAAGTCCTCCAGCCACAATGCAAACTCACTCCACTGAGTGCTCCACACAAACATCCAAGCATGACCTTCTTCTTCTGCCGCCCCTTCCTCCAGTCGAAGCCAAGGCAGAGTCCAAGGCTTTCCCAGTCTCCGAGTGCAAGAAAACCACACTGGAAGTAGAGCTGCTTACTCCAGGGAAACGGGCCCAGAGGCTCCCCCTCACAAGCAATAACACGGCACAGACAAACCAAAACAGGCTGGCCGCAAGTCTGAGGGGCCTATCTGTCAAGCCTGCATCCTCAGGCTCCTCTATTAGTTCCAGATCCACACTCGGAGAGGAGGGGAGTGAAAATGTGCCCAGAACCTCCAGATTACGACGACTGAAGAGGTCCTGAGGGGGAGAGACAAGCTACAGTAAAGATGCCTGACGCCACAGAGATACAGATGATATTGTGTCAGGCTACATGTTTACCCCTCGCAGTCTCCTCAGATGCCTTGTATTTGTACACACGTCACATTTTAATATGTATTCTTCTCACATATGCTGTACATGGAGCACACACAGACACAGCTCAAATGCTGAACACATTATGGCAACTGATACATGAGCGTTTGAGTTACGCTTTGTCAAATACTTGAAACAGACTTTGCCTCCACCCATAAGTAGTGGTGGTCAAGAGAGGCTTGCAAATGAAAGTCAAAAACCTTTAATTGGAGTTTAGATTTGGTTTTGTGTTAAAGATTGGGGATTTCAGACAGGCAGGAGCCATGCAGTACGTCATGGCTTTCAGTCTGAAACACTGGCTCCTACATGTCTGAAAACTGTCCAGTTTCCCTGCTGAAGCTCTGGTCTGATTGATTGCTGTTTCCAGATTTATTTCATCACCCTGTTTTCAAAAATGTATTTTCGTAGTTAGATTTCATTCATAGACAATTTTCTCAGTACTTAAATGCTAAGCACCTGAAATGTATCTCTAAATTTGAGCATATTATAGAGCTTGTATGTTGAACCTGAACCAAGTATGTGTTGGTACATGATCAGTATTGAAATATTAGTGGTTTTATTTGGGAATAGCAGGACATCTACAGTTACACAGGTTAAATTGTAGCTTCTGTCGACACCCTGACACTGTTAGGATTCAGAGAGTCTCTGTGAGAGTTTTCACCCCATTGGCCCAGGCCCAGAGAGAGTGTGGGGTAACCAGGGGCCAACAGTCACTCATACTGTGCCCCCATTCAAAGTCCAAGATGTTTTACTTGATGATTTAATGTTGTCTCATTACATTACTCTTGATTTATTTTTATTCTACTGGAAAGACATTTTATGATATAAATAAATTTGTTTTTCCCAGGGAAAAAAATCTCCGAATCTCTGTGGAAATATGTAAATAGGCTGATAATTTTGGGGAAGCAACCAGCATGAAATACCAAGTAGATCTCTGCACAATGTTTTGCTCTCACACAGTCCAGACTGAATGATGGTCATGGCAATTTGACAGTGAAATTCTGTCCAACAACAGTGATGTTACTAATAAACCAGTGCCTGCTTCTCTGTTCCCATTCTCCCTCAGTATTAGCGGGTGTAATCTGAGATGAGTCACTCGCAGCAGCCAATTCCGTTCTTATCAAGGAGGAGACAATAGTGAAAGTGACCCAAGTGTTTTAAGTCCTAACATGTTTAAGGTCGTTCTCAAGAGGTGTTGATAATCTTTTGCCTCGGCGTTAATCCTTTTAAACAGATTCTGTTCAAAAGTACGATTTAAGATCAGCTCAACTCTACTCCACAAGGCTTCTCAAGCCTGCTAGTTTGAAAGGTTTTTAGTTAAGTCTGCTTCTTAAACCAGACCAACAAGGACAACATTGTCTGAGGATCATGAGGGAGGGAGGGTATTTTTGTCTTCAGGATTGACTTAATACAAGGATGGCTTGCTACAACGTAATCATCTGTAAACACATTTGGACAGGGACCTTTTTGAAGTCTATGATGTCTTTCCAGCAGCGGTTCCCACGCCAGCTGCTGAGAAACCTTTCATAGTGCTCCGACATGTTTGGCTTGATGCATCACAGAGACTCTTCACTCGCTCTCCAGAACAAAGACAACTTTAATTCTCTTTTCATACAAAATATTTAATAAATATGACTTTCAAAAATATATTGCCAGATCAACACATAATTCTCAAGTTCATAACAAGTCAAAAATAGGACAAAATGTTGCCATGATCTCAAAGGGTTAACAAATGAGATAAAACATGTTTGTCTTTAAGAGCCTTATTTTAAAAAGAAACAAATGTGCACAGAAACAAAGCAGACTCTTGCGGAGCAAGGCAGTGTATTTTATCTGATTCTACAGTGTTCCCATTGCCCCCCTACTGTTCAAGTACTCGTGGTCTAGCTTATGATATTATGCTGACTAAAGCAGATGGGAATTCTGGCGTGTCGTTTTGATGTGACTCGCCTTGCACGTTGGTGGATTTTGACAGCCTTTGAAATATGTCAATGGGTTAAACTGAAGCTGCTAAAGGATTTTGTTCCCTTAATCCATTAGTGGCAAGCAATATGTCTGCCACCATGTCCATCCCTAAAAGCAGCCGTGATCTTTTGTTGTCCTAACCTCACTTGCCTTCAATCAAGGTCCTGGCAACAAATAATGAAATGTCAAATGTGAGGAAAAACAAACAAACAAAAAATTTCTTTCAGGCCAAAAGTGCCCATCCTTTGTCTTCTTTGAAATTTGGCTTTATAGAATGCGTTGGAGAGAAAAAAAAATTAAGTCATTGAAAGAAATGGTAGGCTTCCACAGCTATCAAAACCTTCAAACTAGACAGAACATATAAATAAAAAGGAATGATATCTTAAGGCTCTTGATTATTAAGTTAATAAATCAAATATACACAATGATTAATAAAAAAAATGTACATATCTACATGTTCTAAATCGACACATAAATTCTTCATATTGGCAGCAACTGCTGACATTGAACCCATCCCTCCCCCTCTCCAACCCCCCCCCCTCCCCAAAAATAAAAATAAATAATAAAGTTGATCTTTTTTTCTTATTTGACAGTTGCTGAAGTCTAAAACTGAAAAGGCACTTTCTCCAAACAGAACTAGAAAGAATTCAAACACATACTAAAAATAATTAGCTCTAGTGCTGAACACGTCGGGTAGTTTTAGTCATTGTACAACAATTACACCAGGAGCCCCTTCCATGTGTCCACTAAATAAAAAAAAAAAGGGAAGTGAAATGCATAGGACACTTTTGCAACTAGTTCTACAGTGAAATGTATACCAGTGCCTTGTGTTTCCAGCCAACCAAAGCAACTGTCACTGCCAGTGTAAGCCAGCTTGTCAAAACTTAAATTAACACGGGGAATATCTGAAAATACTGTGGGGTCACGACTGACACGACAGTTTACTAACTACACATGCCAAAGCTCCCCCGTTTCACCCACCACCGGGGTGTGAAGGCATAAGGCTTGGTTGCACAGCAACACAGCTGTCTGCTATACAATGTAGTCCATCCTGTTTATGCTGTTTGCTGTCTCCAAGTCTCTGTTGTCCTGTTTATTAGTCCAATTTGGATGTTTGGATGTGGAGTTGGGGTTGGAGATGGGCGTCTTCTCGTCCCTCTCCACCAGTGTGTATGCTGGCTGTTTGGCAAAGCGGCCCTTCTGTAAGTGCCTCTCCTTGTCGTCCTCATCCCCCTCGGGATGATTTGTCCTTATTTTGGCAATGATGGAGTTCTTGTTTTCGTAGTCTTTGATGGCCACCGTGAGGCCCACGTGCTTCTCTATAGGGTTCTTGATCTGGTTCAGCTGCTCCCGCACGTTGTTGGTCGTGTTGTCCTCGGAGCCGGCGGCCGTCGTGCCGTTGTGGTTGCTCTGTTTCCGCCGGCGACGCATGCACCACAGCAAGATGGAGACCAGCACGAGGACCCAGATGACAATGAAGATGGAGCTGAGGAGGGGCACTAGGTAGTCTGAGGAAAGAAAACAAGACAGTTAAAAGGGTAAATGAGGTGCCACAGATATTAAAAAAAATGAAGTCCCAGTTAAATAATAAACAGGTTTTATTATATTACCACGCCAAGCTTGCTAAATCATTAGCATGCTTTTGCCAGTGCAACCTGACCTCTGAGCCCTTACACAGGGGAGGAGAAGGCTTCTATTTGGCTGTGGCGGCAGTCTGCTGTCACCGTGTTGATGAATGGTAGACACATGCAGGAGTCTTACTACGGGTCCAGCCAGTCACAGTACGAGCCAATCTAAAGCCACGTAGCCAAGCAGCTCTGCTCTTTCCATTGAAATCCTGGCTAGATTCTCTTTAAGCTCCATTACAACTGCCATCAGATGGCAGACATGGGCGGCCCAAGTTGTGTGGGAGGTTTAGGAATTATTTTTCATACATGTACATGCATTCTTTGGTACACCGTACCGCTGTCATAGTCAGGGCTTGGCTCTATCTCATCTGATCTCTTCACACAAAAAAAACCCTCCTCCCACCCATTTTTTTCACATGCAAGTGTGTGCAAGTCTGGAAAGCATTGCAAGATATTGGAGGCGGTTCATACCAGTTTTGCTGGGGCTTGGCACGCGCACTTCTGCGATGGCGGTGATGATGGTGTTGTTGCCGTTGCGTTTGCTAACCAGGTCGATTATTCGGTCTGTGATCTCTTTAATGGGGCTCCGGTCCAAACGATGGTCCTCAGTAGACTAGAGGTACCAAAAAGAAAGTGAGGTTTGACTCTGTCGGTTCAGGTTTAAGTTTGTCTGCCACTGGTTGTGTTTACTTGCTCAGTATATGTAAATATATATACACCACATATCCCATTAGAGCATGTCTTAATGCTGCTAGGAGTGCATGCTGCCAGCTATAAATCAAAGAGGGTTTTTTGAGTATGCATTAGCAGAGGCAGACAAACATATGGCAGACTTGGATGACAGTGGGATGAGGTACTTACGATGCAGGCGTGGATCTCGTTGCTGGCTGAGTATGAGGGGTCACAGGTTATGGACACAGAATGCTCCAAGGAGAAATTCTTCACTACGTACAAGCGCCTCAGCTGCTTACAAACATCCTCTACAGTCAAGCTCTAGACGAGGGGGAAAGAAATGAAGCAAATGTTAATGCACATGGAAAATAGAGGGCAATCAAGAAGGGAAAAAAAAATAAAAAAGGGAGCTAGACCTCCATTTTGGCAGAAGGTTCTACATGCTATCTGGGTGGGATCCCCCTCATTTAGATTAAAAACCATATGCTTGTCACTATCTGCTGTCATGCTTGTTAGGCAACTGGCGAGTGATGATCCTGTGTGGTGACAGAGTCGCCAGTGGTCCTGTTTAGCTCAAATCCATATGATCCTGAAATTAATCTTACAGTGCGGTCGGGTTAAGAGGGGACTGGCATGACTCGCAAGTGCCTGATTCTCAGGAACACCAAAACTTGGATACAATGAGGAGAGAGAGAAATATCCCCACAATTTTCTTCCTGGAACACATTTTAATACATGACTGAATTGTTCAGGGTTCTTGACTGGGAATCTTTTTGCCCGGGAGGGATGGTTGAGCACTTTTGAAAACCTGATCTTTCACAGTTTGCTGCTCCTATTCAATTAAGGGCGGTGAAGGAGGAGAGGCATGAAAAATGACCCCAAAACCCTTTAATTCAATCTCTCAGTGCCTAGGTAACTCACTTGAGGCATGGTCTCCTTGTTGAAGGTGAAGGTGATGTTGGCGCAGCTGTTGTCCTGGTAACTGGAGCTGGGGTGGCATTTGGTAGGAGTCGGGGGAGGGTTGGAGCGCCAGCACTCTCCGAGGCCGAGACAGGGCTTCACAAAGCAGTGGCTCTCCTTGATGGGGATGCAGCTCTGGCCTGAAGGGCACCCGCCTCGACCTTTAGCACCCAGGTGGCACGACATAGGGCCACACCACATCTGGAGAGAAAAATATGAAAATGGAAACAGTTTTGAGATCATGTCATATTTCTTTCATTGAGATGTTCATGTATGATTACAAAGATATTTATATACCATGGAATATATGTTAATAGGACTAGGCTGGGTATGATTATTGGGTACCAATACCAAAACAAAGCTTTTTTAAATACTTTACTTTGATCATGACTTTCTACAAAACCCATGGCGTGGCTTTATGGATGGCAATGTCTGTTGGTCGGTCGGTCTACCACTTTGGTCCAGGCTGAAATGTCTCAACAACTATTGGATGGATTACCATGTAATTTGGTGATCCCAACTTTCCTATCGACATTGTGTGGTTTCGAGTGAAATGTCTTGATAACTACTGAATGCACTGCCATGAAATTTAGTACAGACATTCATGTCTCAGTCAAGATGAATTATAATCATTTTGATGACCAAAAATTAAATGCAAGCTTTTGGTACTTGACAGTGCTCTTGTATAGGGCTGCAACTAATGATTATTTTCATTATCAATCAATTGATTGGTCTATAAAATGGCTGAAAATAGTGAGAAATGTTGATCACTATCTCAAAGCCCAAGGTGACATCCTCAAATGTCTTCTTTTGTCCACATAAACAACTCTAACCCAAAGATATTTAGTTCACTATCAAAAACGACTAAATAAACCAGAAAATATTCATATTTGAGAAGCTGGAATCAGAGAATTTGGATTTGTTTTCTTTAAAAATGAAAATGATTAATCATCGATCAAAACAGTTGTTTAATTTCTGTTGATTGACTAATCGGCTAATCATTGCAGCTCTACTCAGGCACCAGCATTTTGGTTGGTACCTAGGTTGTGAGCAAATTAAGATCCCATTTTTTGTTATTAGTAGCTTTGTATTGGTTCATTTCTATCCCATGTGCACTTTAGCCATATACTTCTGTAATAAACATATAATACACAAGCTAATGTTAGCAAAAGTACAGTAAAAACACACACCTTTTCCCATCAGACTATGTTTCAGACATCATCAGGCTATATATGAACATAGTAGTCTATACCTCACATCCCTAGATCATTTTCATCCAATGATGCATTTTCCTCCTGAGGGGAGCAGTATCAGAGAAGCACCATTGTTCACCAACCAACGGTTAGACAAGCATGATTATGATAGCGGCACTTCAGGCCTCTACTGTATATTAACTGAATCTTCACCAAGTGTGACTTTGGGAGATTCAAACTGGCATCTGACACCCATTTCTAACAGTGCCATTGTGTTTCTTTTCAAAACAAATTGCATCATCTCTGTATAGAATTTGACACTCCCAAGCAAACTCCACCCCATGACACACATGAGTGTTGTTGTGGCCCGACATGGCCCTACCTGAATTCTCTCAAGACTCAACCACCCACACAATCTTTGAGTCTGTAACTACTGCACGGTTATTCTTCGTAGCCCATCTACCATTGGTAAATAACGTGCTAAGCAGCTGTACAGAAATACATGCTTACATTTAGTTTAAATTTCCTGACATACCTTTGTACACACAACTTTCCCATTGGAACAGTGGCAAGTGTTGCAGTCTTCGTCCCATTTGACTCCGTCAGGGGTGACGTGTCCGTTAACAGAGCAAGGTTTTCTTGTCACTGTGTTAAATACAACCACAGCATTAGATATATGTCACAAATAGTGTGTTTGTTACGTGGATGTATCCTTTATCTTCTAGTGAAGACTAATACCTTCTTGACAGTGGGGTCCAGTTCTGTCTGGTGGGCACAGGCAGCGATATCCATTGATCTCATCTACACAGGTTGAGCCAAAGGCACATGGAGAGGACTGGCACTCATTAATATCTGGCACAGAGGGATGAGCAAGAGGTAAGAAATGGCTCCCTTACATAATAAAGAGCACAGCCAGACAGCACACAAATATTGGATTAAGCAGTCTGCACACAAATATAATTCCTAGGCTAAATTCACTGAGGTCATGTGTCATTTGAACAGTACATACACATACACAGCAGTTAATAAAAAACAAGCAAACTTGCTTTAAATCAACCCTGGACACTTTTGCCCCATGCAGCTTTATTAAAAGCAGCATCATTAGCAGGTATGCAGGAGCTAAAGGCTGGACTTAGCAGAACAAAGGGTTCGCAATGGGAAAGAATGTGGCCATCTGAAAGCCTTTAAGAGGGAAAACAATCTGTGTAATCAGTGTCAGAGAGCATGGCTGATTAGCTGTTGGCCTGCTAAGCCGGTTTCCCCCGGGGACAGCAGCAGGGCCCGGTGGAGTGACACCGACATGGCTCAGCCTGGCCTACAGCCCAACGCACAGATAATTGGCTGGCTAGACCTTCCCGCGGCCCGGGCCTGCTCTAACCGACGGCTCAACCAGGGATCAGGGAGGAGCGGGAGTCAGGGTTAATACTCACTGATCCGACAGTCTGGACCCGCGAAGCCCGGGGCGCACTCGCAGCGGTACCAGTTATCCCCGTCGACGCAGGTTCCGCTGTTGTAGCTGCAGAAAAAAAAAAAGGGGGGGGTGAGACTTGCCCCCTTGGATACCCCCAGGCTATTTTTACAGCCGGACATCTATCTATTTCAGGCTGACATTTTCTCAACATTAAACTTATGATAACCATTTTTCATAGGCAATTTAGGCAGTCAGACTTGTTCTTTTTATTGGACAAGTGCGCATGGGTTTGGGAGTGAGCTCCAGTGGTGTGTGGTTAAATACAGTCGCGCCTGGGAGTTCACAAAGAGAGGGTTAGCTGATTGCATCCCAGGAATGACAGGGAAAGGGTGTATGCCTGGTTCTCAGCAGAGAGGCGGCGAGAGAGAAAGCCTGCAGGTGAGAAACTACGATACAGAAGGAGCACCCTGTTTACATCTGTCTAAATATACAGGAAATGTTTGGCTTCCACTTACCATGGGTGGGGACTGCAGTCGTTGGTATCTGAAAGAGAAAAAAAAAAAAAAGAAAGGGAGGGAGGGAGATAGAGACAGAAAGTAGTGAGCGTGGTGTTTTCCTTTTCTCTTTCTCTCTCATGTATGTGAGTGTTTTGTGTACATGACAGCAAAGAGCACGTCTGAGCTTGTGTGTGCAGAGGCGTGTTGGGCCGGTCGGGCCTGGCCCTGGACGCCGCGCCGCCTGGTTACTCCGCCTTATTAACAACACAGAGCAAACAAGCGAGTAGGCTCTCGCCGTCAAAATGAGTTCCAGCTCCCCCCCCACCCCCCCACCCCCCTCCTCCCCTCCCCACTGCCACCGACAACACCTCCACACCCAGATTCCCACCCCGGCTGTTTCTCCCTCCCTTTACAAATGTCGGGGAATTTATGTTTTAGAGTACATGCGCTCAGGGCAGGGAAGCCAGGGAAATGGAGGAGGGCTGTAGAACAAGCCGACATGTCACTGTTCGGACAGGAATGCAACGACGAGAGGGGAGAGAGGGGTGTGTGTTGGACGAGGGGGAGAAACATCTGTCTCCACTTTCCTGAGTTTGAGCCCCTTTCTCCCTCCTCCTCCTACTCCTCTTTCTCCTCTCATGGCAGGCAGCAGCCAGGGAGAGAGGAAAGAGATTTTTTTTTTTTTTTTTTAAAAGGTATAGATCAAGAGGGGATGGGAGAGGAACAAAAGTCAGATTTAATCAGATGCAGGACTGCACCTCTGCACTAGGTAGCTGGAGGTTTATCATCATTAAATAGTAATAACTGTCCACCTTTATCGCATCCACCACTCCCCCTTAAAGAGCACTTACTCTGTGTGCATGTGGGACCTTCCCAGCCTTCCTTGCAGACGCAGGTGAACGACTCCCCCGTCACCACACAGGTACCTCCGTTCTCACACGGGTTCGGAAGACAACTCGAGTTCTTGGCTGTGAGGAAAAATTTAACAGAGAAGTTTAGTTTTGTCAGTAAACATGCCCCAACTTTAAAAAAAAAAAAAAAAAAGAAGAAGAAGAGGACTATCAGTGCAATCAGAGCTCCAAAACCTTAAAGAGTCACAGGAGACTGCTGTTATTTTGGCTTTTTTTGGTCGGGTTTCCGTTTTTCTCTGAGGGAATCTACATTCCACGACTTTGAAGTGTATTGTCAGTGCAATCAGGGATTTTAAGCGGATGTCTGTCGGCACTCAGAGGAGAGGGAGAAATGGGCGAGGGAGATGGGAAGAGAGGGAACGTTGACAGAGTGAAGGGATAAAAACTGTTTGTGGACCTCACGGACCTGACAGATCTGATTAATATCTGAGACAAGACGGAGCTCTCCCACAGAGCATTCTTCTTTGTATGTGTGTGTGTGAGTGTAAATATGAAGTAATAATAATCCAAACCGCCGTGACCGTGTGACTCACCTATGTTACATGTTGTCCCTTCCCACCCTGGTGAACACTTGCACTGGAACGTGTCGCCTTCGTCATGGCAGGTGCCACCGTTGTTGCAAGTGGCTTCATCGCACTGACTTTCGCCTGGAGGGAGTATTTAAATCTTAGAGTTGCTTAAGCTGTGCGCTCACACGAGCCTGAATAAACAAGCACACTGTATAGAATATTGGGTAATTATATACAGCCATAAGCACATACCATAAGCCTGCACAGACAGACTGCACGGTTGTGGAAAAAACAAAGAATGGATCTTACGGGAGTGGCAAGTCTTTCCCTTCCAGCCATTCTTGCACTCGCAGAAGAAATCAGTCACCAGGTCTCGACATGTCCCTCCATTATGACAGGGGTTGGTGCTGCAGTCGTCGATGTCTGGTGGAGACGTCGGACAGGGGTGTGATTTATGCGCGGCATATTAAGCGGATCATCAAACAGGCTTTAAATGTCGAAACATGTGTTGAGCAGTCAGGTGGGTGAGGTGTGGGATTGTTTTGAAGTCATGGGACAAGCAGTCCTACTTACTGATCTCGCAGTGATCGCCCTCCCAGCCGTCACCGCAGATGCATTGGTACACGCTGACTTTGTCGATGCAGGTGCCTCCATTGCGGCATGGGTTGCTCTCGCAGTCATTGATGTCTACGAAAAACAAAAAGACCAGAGAAGATGTAAGACTGGGATTTTTTTTGACGTATCATGATTAGTTTTGCATTGTATTTTGGTCTGAAACATCTTGTTTGTTTGTCTGTGTGTGTGTGTGAGCTGGTCTTACTCTCGTGGCAGTAGGTGCCTCTGAAGCCCTCCTGGCACTCACAGCTGAACTGGCCCCCAGCCTGGCTCCGGCAGCGGCCGTGAGGTCCACACACATTCGACGAAATGTAGCGCTCTCCTCCTGGCGTGCTGTTGGACGCCACGGCGACAGTGCAGCTGTCAATCACTGCAGAGGAGGTGAAACAGGGACACTTGCTGTTAGACAGAAACAACTGATGCAGCCTGTTTGTACAAACTGTTCATTCCAAATCATAAAATGTGGGTTGTGTCTTGCGAGTGATATGGAGGGAAGGGAATTTAGTTTATTGCTGATATTTAAATGAGGTATGCAGCTGTCTACTAGTCTATGCTAAGAGAGCCAACAAGTGACCCAGAAAAAGAGTGAGTAGAGATTAAGCAAGAGATCATCAGGGTAATGGCCTCTGACAGATAATAATGCTGACTAGTCTGTTAAAAATTCCCTTCCCCTGTGAAAAACAGTATATCTCTGCAATAATGTGAAAAAAAAAAATTGAATGATAGGAGAAACAGTGATAAGCTGTTATGCTTTCATAAGCAATTCAGAGTGATCCTGTTCACTTTGCACTGAAATCCCTTCCTTTCCCCCTGTCTGATCAGGTTAGGAGAGCAGGGTGAATTTGCTCCCCAGTAATCACTTGATTCTTGCCAAGAGCTGAGAGAATCTCACCGTCTGCTATCTGACTCCGTGGTTGGTCCACTCACTCAATTACACACGCACACTTGCGCGCACACACAGAAAAATGTGCACATTCATTGAGGGGGAAAAAGAAGAGGTAGCCCACCAAGTCGTTACCAGGAACACACACAGTGCTATCAGCCTTTTGCCAGATTTTCAGGGAACTCAGAGGAGGGGAGAATGATTGGAAAAGCTTTGCTGAGGAGATGGAGGGGGGCATTCATCAAGGGAGCTATACTCAAAACAAAATTGCTCACCTTGGCCAAGAAACTTAAGTGCACGAAAACTAAAATATAGGTATTGCCCTCATGGGAATAATGTGGGCAAAGTGTTCAGGCAAATGGCAAAGACCTGGTCTTATTCAGCATTTCACTACAGCACGCTACGCAGATCACCTTTCAGAAACGTTCTGGAAAAAGACAAAGAGCGAAAAGTTTGTGGTTGTTGGAGGCTGGAGACGTACCTTTACACGTGGTGGTGCGACAGTGGTCTTTGAGGTGAGAGCAGTTTTTGCCCTCGTAGTCCTCCGGGCAAGCGCAGTAGTAGTCTGTGGCCAGGTTGAAACAGGGCGCTCCATTCTGACACGGGTTGGGCGAGCAGTAATCGATATCCAGCTAGGGTAGAAAGGTATTGAATAGAGAGCGGTGAACCTGATAGCTGACATAGTTTCTGCTACACTAAACAGAGCAAAACCCACAGCATCCTCCCTACAGGCTGTGCCAGGAAACAACACACGCACAGCACTTGGAGGAAGGGGAAAAACAAGGCAGAGACATAGGAGCCGTCCTCTGAGTCTGGGCTTCAGCGCTGAGGAATGTATCCCGCTGTAGCCAGGAGCAGCTTCAACAAAGCACTCCCTTTTAAAAAGGAGGACTGTGGAACAACAGCCATTTAAGAGGGTGGGGCAGGAAAACTTTACAACGAACTCAAAGATACAGCAATGCTGGCAGAAAGGGGGCAGAAGGGGGCGGGGGGGAGAGAAGAGGCTTAAGATGCTAAATGATAGCAGGGAGGATTTCACGCATGTGTGCTTAATTGTGCGAGGGACAGCGGTGGGAGTCGTATCTCACCTGGCAGAGATTTCCTGAGAAGCCAGCCAGACACAGGCACTGGAAGCCGTTCACTTCGTCCTGACAGCGCCCGCCGTTCAGACACGGCGAGCTCGAGCACTCGTCGATGTCCCTCTCGCAGTGCTCGCCGGTGAAGCCAGGGGGGCACACGCAACGATAGCTGTTTACCAAGTCCTGAGAGGGAGAGAAAACCAGGGTTAAACCCTCATGTAGCCACAGATTTGATTAGCTGCTTTGACAGGGTGGGGTCCAAACAAAAACTGTCAAACCAGGGAACAGAATGAAGAGTGAGGCTGAGAGCGGGGTTGAAGGGGGGGGAGGGGAGGGGGGAGGGGGGAGGGGGCAGCGGGCAGCGACAAGTTTGGAGGAACATTATCACAGCTCCGCAATTATTTCAACACATTTTCCTGGCACGGGTTCAACACAATAATGTTTATGGTAATTCAATCTAGTGTGGTCAAGGAACTTGTGTGTCCCTCCCTTAGAAACCCCTCTGAACCCACTCCCCTCAGATTTGATTTCGGAGAGGAATTCCACAACAATTCCACAGTCGGTTTGGAGAGAACAATTTACAGCAGCTATTTATATAACCGCTGTAAATGTCCTGGGCTTCGACAAAAAAGACACTAAAACAAACACAAGCTGGCGAATAAAGCGGTGATACCAGATAAAAGTAGATGGGTTTCTGACACAACACGTACCTTGCAAGTTCCCCCATTCTGGCACTGGTCCTTGCAGTCGTTGATATCTGCACGAGAAAAACAAATGTGAGGATTTATTCTGCACGACTCAACTAAATAGTCTGTCTTTGAAAACAAGTTTGTGCTTTATGTTTCCCATGCTAGGGGCCTTTAAAAACACTGTAGAGGCTAGACAGAGCTCTGCAAGTGTTGGATAACGTGGCTGCAGAACCAGTGCAACACGGCATTGAGCAATCCTGTCTGCTGCCAAGTGAAACTAGTCCTGGGATTGTTTTGAGCCACCTCTAATCACCACAGCCTCGGCCACACACAGGGCTTATAATGATACAGCATATTCATTTACATAGCACTTGTCCAACTGTTTGCTTTATGCCTTCATATTATAGCAGTGAATAATTTTTAATTCAGCCTGTGCTGAGTGAACAGAAGGAAATAAAAGGAGGCAGAAGCTGGACAGGTGTCCCGTTCCACAGCTGCAGCTGACAGCCTTCAACTCACTGATGTCGCAGTTCTGCCCCGTCCAACCAGGGACGCACTCGCAGAAGTATCCACCAATCAGGTTGCGGCATGAGTTGGCATTGAAACAAGGCTTGCTGTCGCATTCGTTGGCATCTAGAGAGGGAGAGAATGGTGGAGGGGGGGCGGTTGGTGGCATTTGCATGTGCGGTTGACAGCCTTGAAGTGGTGGAAAGAGCAAAAGAGGCCAGGTGGCTCACCTATCAAACATGTCTTCCCCGTCCACTGTGACGGACAGTGACACTTGTAGCCGTTGACCAGATCCTGACAGGTACCCCCGTGATTACAGGGGTTTGGAGAGCAATCGTCAATATCTGCGTGGGAGAGATGTCAATTCTGGTTATTCAACAAGATATTTTTTACGAGTGGTGTTGAAGTGTAAAGGGTGCAGGTTGAGTGTTATCTTACTGATGGTGCAGGAGGGGCCGCTCCAGCCTGATGCACACTGACATTCGTAGCCTTGACTGGTCTCTGAGCAGCTCCCTCCATTAGAGCATGGATTGGACAGACAGGCATGTTCCGCTAGAGAGAGAAGGACAGTGGTGCAGACAGGTTACGCACACACCCCTGTGACTCATTTCGAAAGGGAAATTCCACCCTTGGATAATCTTATCCTCAATTTATGACACTCTTGAATTTATACTGTTTTGTGCAAACCCGCCTTCTTTGGCGGGTGCCAAAACCTGACATATACATTGACATTTTGCTGCTGTTGTAGCTGCCATGAAAATATTTCACTGTGACATCATGTGGTCGACATTTTCTTCGCTATCCACAAGGAAACAAATCAGATGTAAAAATGCATTTCAGCTTCTGACTGTCATCCCTCCCACCCGAGACCACTCTGTCAGCAGAACGCACCCAGGGGTCGACTCCTTCCGTCACCCATCACCTACCCTCCTCCACCCCTGCCCCAAAAGCCCGCTCAAATCCAACCCCCCCCCCACCCCCCCCACCCCCCCCACCCCCCCCATCTCACTCTCATTACCCGCCCGGCAGAGCCCACCACCAGGAAATCATCTTTCATGCTAAGTTGACCTGACCAACGCACCGTGACTTCCCTCTGACTCCCCGCCATTCTTCTTCTGAGCGGCGGCACAAGATGAGAGAGTGGTGGGAGGGCAAGGGGGAGAGTGGGAAAGGGGGAAGCCTCGGCCCTGTAGTTTCTCCTTTATTGGTGAATTAAGGATGAGTGAGTCCCAAATGAATCAAAAATGAATGATTCACTCAGGGAATAACTAGACGGTTGGAGGTGATCAGTGGACGGCTCTTGGTATGCCGTAGGGAGGAGGGGAGAGGATGCGGCGCTGCACCCTGGGGCCTCTCTGCTACAATAGCCTGACGTATCCCCTCGTCTGCGGACCTCCTGTTACGAAGGGCACGGTTTCCTGACATCTCTGCAGTTAAGCTGTCAGCACCCCGAGAGTCTCAGATTTAATGAGGAAAAAACCATCATCTCCATGGTAAGTGTTCACAGCAGCTGAACCTTAGCACCACACCCATCTGTCTGGAGGGCCTGAGGAGCGAAGGGATGACCGGCCCCCTGAACATCAAACTGGCGGATTACCTGACTTGGGGGCCACTTATGCTGGAGTGGAAACAGATTATTGCCGAGTTACCACCTCCTCTGATTACAAACTCAAGGCACCTTTGACCTTTAGTCTGCAGGCTCAGTGAACACAGAACTTTCCAACTTATTATAACTGCAAGCAGGAGTTTGAAACCCCATGAGATGAAATCTTTTATTTTAATTTTAATTTCCAAATGTAGACTGTCTTATACTTGTAATAAAAAAGCTGGAATTTTGAAGTTGCTTTGATCCATTCTGTTTGCCAAAAATATTATAAGATTTAGCCACAGCAGTATGACTCTCTTCTTCCTCTTCTAATTAATGTAGTCTTAAGGGACAGTCAGGCTTTAGGATTCGGAGTATTTAGGGACTTGTCAAAGACAGTTTCTAAAAAAAAAAAGATCTAAATTTGAAGCAGCGGACGCTGAGATATCCTGACTTTTAGTCCCTCTTATGAGTCAAGCTTTAAAAACACTAAATTTCCCACAATGCAACTTGATAGCATCTTCCATTGGACCCTTCACTTCTGGTTAAGTCCCATGTCTTTAAAACGCCACAACCACAGTTCATAACACAGGCTTTATGGTAAAAATTAATCATAATAATGAATAAAGTTTGAAGCTCAAGATTACCCCGATGACATCATCACAGTTATTTTCTCAGACTTTAGAGAGCTCCCTCCAGAGCCACACGAGACATTATCCAACTGTTTTCCACAGGCTGAGTACTATTCCTCGTGATGAATAGACTGAACTTTATCTGTCAGTCAGCTGAGTGCTCTTTTACGCATACTAGCAATAATTTAGCAAGAAAAAGACGGTTAATGTTATGTGCTGACCATCATTACTCACCTCTCTCACAGTTGGCTCCAGAGTAGCCCTCAGCACAAGTGCACTGGTACTTGTCAGGTCCTGTGTTGATACACGTCCCTCCGTTCAGGCATGGCTGGTGAGTGCCACAGTAGTTCAGATCTGGGGGAAAAAAAAGGAGTGTTTCACAGGGCTTTAGTTTGTTTTGACACAACACGGGCCGCTCCTGCAGCGACTGCAACTGAAATAAGAGGAGGTAATTAACCTTTATCGCAAAGATGGCCGCCCCAGTTGGTGTCGCACAGGCACTGCCAGGGCTCTACACAGGTGCCATGTACACAGCCAGGGTGGGGGATGCACTTGTCACAGTACTGACCCTGCCAGCCATACAGACACCTGCAAGACACACACAGAGCCATGCAATCAGCCTGAGAAGAGGGACATAAAATAAAAATCAGCCCACACAAACAAACACACACACACACACACACACACACACACACACACATTCACACACCACAGCGACACATGCAGGACATTCAGGAAAATTCAAAAAAATAATCACAGCACGGTCAGATAATCCCTGCGGTATCTGAAAATGTTAATATCTTAATCTTTTGTTTATCCCGAATTCCTTCACAAGCAATACAGCGATAATCTGAACTTAATGAACTACACATTAGCATATACAGCACGGAGCTGCACAAATGAAACAAACAAAGAGGCAGTATTCCCACCCTCACAACTGGGCTGCGTCTTAAAAGACCACAAATTAATCTTAAGTAGCAGAGTGTTTATGCAACAGCTTTTAAACAGTACTTGGGGACAGGGAAAAAGAGGAGTATTTAGCATTTTACCAAACAGAGAAAAACCCCCAAAAACACTAAATTACAGTTCCAATGGGACCTTTAGCATGGCTAACATTAGCATGCGGCCAGACGCTCTCTTTAACAACACTGTGCCTGTGGCTTGGCAGTAGCGACATCCTTGCAGAGAGGAGTGTTCAGCCCTCCTCTCTGCTGTTACAGTGCTGCTCATCCTGGTTCCCATGAGTCAGGAGTCAGGCTTGTGCCCCAGGACCAAGGAGGGGAATTCAGCTTGTTGACCACTGAAATGTCCATGTCCATAATTACACTGATAATGCTGCCTTTTTCCTCCTGGGCTCCATAATTAAGACCGCAATTCAGCCTGACTGATAAGTCCGCTCTTTAAAAGGTGGCGAAGTGGCGATACAGTTGCTGCTGTGGAGTCTAGCGACAGGAAACAGAGTGTCCCTCTGGGGGAGCGGCGCGCTGATTAGCCCCGAGAAACGGACGGACTGTAAAAATAAACGCGGTGGTTAAGTAAACCTCAGTCTATGATTAAAGAGGCTATTCTTAAAAGTGTGCTAATCCTCTCCATGAGAAGCGGAGCAGGATTCCTCAGCAGGATCCCAAATTATTTACAGTTATTACACAGCCAAATTACTGGGGAATGTGACATTACATTGTGCAGCACTGCTGATGCACATTAAGATTTTAACCCTCAACATGAACACAGACCTCTTTTAAGAATCGGTATGTTGTGGCTTTGCAGTTAATGCTTTTCAAACCGGTTCTCTACTGTGGCTCTACTGTCCCACAGGTGCACTGTTATTACTCTATTAGTAACAATGAAAGCTGACTGAGGCTATCATTAAAAATTCCAGCCTAAAAGAAAATCCCACGGAGCGTCATTAGCTGTGACTGTGCTGACATAAAGTTAGTGACAAGGAGGCTGCCCTAGCCTGCAGCCAGTGTTGCTATGTACTGCTGTTGTATAACACTCAACAGCCCAACGATGGGAAACTACTTACTCTCTACAACAGTAGTAGAGCTTGCTTAGAGAGTTTGTTGGCAGAGAGCATATAAACAAAGTTAAACCCAGAGCTTTATATATAGCCACACCTGTGTGGAGACTAAAGCAATTCAACCTCTTGTTCTGCCAGTGGCCACACAAGCACTTACAAGAAACCTGATGATGTCAAAAGCATGGGAAAAACAACAAAGCTCCTGCAGAAAATGAACAAACCTGATCGTCCTTGTGCTTGATTTATGGCCAAATCAGACAACTAAGAAAGCAACCAATGCCTGAGCTCTGGGAAGAGTCAGGCAGTGCAGGGCCTCCTCCAGGATGAGGATGAGATACAACCGTTACTGCACACAATGCCCTTGCTCTGATATCCATCTGCGCCTGGCTTTTCCTCTAGCTGTGTGCATAAACAGCATTAGGAAGCCATTAGCTACACAAACAATACACTTTAAAGCTCATCCGAATGTTACACACGATTTGACTGATAACACTTTGCCTCATTAGAGGGAAACACATAGGCTACGTTTCCAACATGGAGTCTTGGCAGTTTCCTCAGACTGGCAGCTCCGGTCAAAAGCTCCACGAGAGATTTACAAGCAGCTCAGTCTGTATCTTTGCTAAAGCCCTGGTACAGATAGTCTCTTGGCCGAAAAACGAAGCACGTACAAGAAAAATCCATGCCATGACAGAACTGGTGCTTGAACAAAATCCCTACATATCTGAATGATCCACACCACAGGCTTCTGGCACGGGCCTCCATAAT
The DNA here is from genome assembly GCF_910596095.1 of Thunnus maccoyii. Taxonomy (NCBI): domain Eukaryota; kingdom Metazoa; phylum Chordata; class Actinopteri; order Scombriformes; family Scombridae; genus Thunnus; species Thunnus maccoyii. The sequence continues at coordinate 21,705,421 of NC_056546.1, read as the reverse complement.
AAGTACAGGCACTTGAACAAACCATGTTTGACATTTCACATAGTAAAAATGTAGTCAAATCATTGATAATAAATCATACGGAGCAGCCTCGGTCACTTACTTGCATCCACCTGGCTCCTTACATGATCCGTGTTCAGTGCTGCAGCCTTGTCGGCATATAGCTGGAAGAGGAAGAAGAAAAAACATTTAACTGCCTGGATACTAGATTCAAACTTAGCTCAATTTTTTTTTTTTTGCACATTTTAATTATAGCAGTAAATTATATAATTACAACCTGCTATGGCATTTCAGCCTGTGAGAATAAACACTGCTGTCGACAAACAACCAAGGCTTGCACTACATCATAAGATATGATTCACAAATGGACTACTACGCATTCTGATTTCCGGGGGGTTAAAGTTTATTCCTGGTCATGGAGGCAATGAAAAGCTCATTTGAAGTGAAGAGGGAAAGGGGAAAACAGAGTAAGAGTTCAGAAACAAAGTCCCCCATTCAACGCCAACAATGCAGCAGACAGTGTATCAGCATGAATCACAGATTACAGTCTGGCTGCTAGTTTTAGAGGAGTCATTCATAGTCTAAATACTAACCGGACTGTCTCGGGCTTCTGCCTTGAGAAGTCTTTCCATTTTACAGTGATGTAACCCATTAGTTCAGACTGCCATTTCAGCTTACCTGTGTTGCAGTCAGGTCCGGACCAGCCTTCCAGACAGGTCTTGTTTCCGTTGTAGTCGCACGTGTAATGCCCGAAGAACTCATCCCTGGGCCGACAAAACTTGTTGCAGCCGAAGCCGTAGTAGTGCTCATCACAGCTGACTCTGATCTGGTATTCGAACTGGGCTACGTTGCCGTTGTGAGTCAGCTTCTGCCAATGCGGGCTGGGGTTGATCATGCCGGAGTGAGAGGCTTTCTCTATCAACCTCCCGTCTGCACCTAAACAAGTTCAACACCATTAAGACTGACTGCGAGATTCTTGTTCAAAATTGAATTTCAGTCAGTGTTCATTAAATGTTTGAGCCAGGGAGAGAATAATGGAATGCAGCGCACAACGTTGAGTTGCGATGTTTACCGTCATCATACAGTGGGAACCATGAAAAAAAAGAAAAAAAAAAAAAAAAAGGCCTAAAAATCCTGACACAAATTGCAGAAGATCTCTTAGATAGCAGATTATATGTAATTAAAGCAACTATGTGTGCTGGGGAGGAGGAAAATACAAGGAGGAAATGTAGAAAAAAGGAAAAGGCTGCCTTTAATGAGCACTCTTAACTGCTTTTTTTCTCACGCTCCCTCTCCAACTCTCCCCAGTTGGTTTCTGATTCTCAGGTTTACAGCTTGAGGATATGACTGCTCTCAGATGCTGCCCTCTGCATCTGCTCAGGCGAAGACAGAACCGCAGCCGCCATAAATTACAGCGTTAGGACACCAATGCCACAGTCACTGTTGCGAAGCCTGCCAGTGTGCCATCAGCACTTTTTCCAGGCTGCCTTTCTCACATACATTCTTGTAAACAGCAGTCAGAGAGGTCTTGATCCAACTCTTTTTCACACACTTACAAGTATCTATCTACTCTTCAGATGGAGAGGCACGGTTTATGTTGTTATCAGAGATAGACCTAGAGGAACACACTTTTTTTTTTTTTTTTCATGTCAAACAAGATGGGGTCACGGCTCTGTCAAACGGGCAAGGACTAACCTGGGAGCCAAGGCTGTAATGAGCTTCACACACAGAGCAAACACACTCGAATTGAGCAAACATGCTCAGCCTGAGTCTCCAGACACGACACTGTACACATGCATACAAACTTGCACTCCGCTCGCTCACATAAGTAGCCCTCGCTACTTGATATCTAAATCTTCCACCAGGGAGAGAATGAAAAATGTGTCACAGTTGTTATTTACTGCGCTCACACGAGCAGAGGTGGCTGACCGCTGGGTGAATCGCTCCTCTGTGTAGTATGATGCAATGCCACTGAGTAGGGGGATGGCCCGCTGTCATTTATTTACTGTGCTGTGGTGTGTATAGGGGGGGTGGGGGTGGGGGGGAGGAGGGCGGGGTGGGGTGGGTACTGAAATCACAGTGCCCGGTAACATTTCGCAGCAGTCTGGAATCCAGAGCTCAGCTGTGTGGCATTTCTCTACCGACCGCTGGCCTGCAGTGTCAGGAGTAGCACATCCTCACTACCTGCTGCCTGGCTTGGAGTTAAACATAAATCAGATGAGCTTTATAGAGCATATAAAGGCCATACTCAAGCATGAAATTAATTTCATATACAGAAAATCCAAACTTTTAAGGGGAAAAGAGGTTTGTTTTTTCACATACTTGATAGAAAATCTGTATAAAATCCTCTAAAGTAGGAATTTGAAATGAGAAAAAAAACATTGCACATAATCCTAGAAGCGTCAAACTAAAATGAATCTTTTTATTTTGAATAGGAATTAGTTGGCATTTAAAACATATCAGTTTGGCTAGTCACAGCACATGAAGCTAACAGAGCTGCGAGCTAGCCTGGTGAAGCTCAGAGGGGCTTAACCAGCATTGAGTGTGTACATTCAGGGGGCTTTTCACACCGATGCCCTAATAGCTCTCTGGGGAGCGGCAAATACAGCAGAAAAGACCGAAACCTTGTTGACCTCGGACAGACCTGCATAAACAAGCATGGGATAAGGCCCGCCCTCGGCTGGAATCACCATGCCGTCCCCGATCTGACCACCAATCAGCTGAAATGCCAGGATAGTTAATGACAGAAACCGAACCTGGCAACCAGAATTTATATTCAGCTTGCTACCACAGTGTCCTCGCCACATTCATGAGAAGTACACCCCACGGTTTTTAAGTTGTACACTAAAAAGGCTTGAGCTCTGAGTCTGTAGTGCACCTTTGCCAGAGGTAACTTTAAACTACAGTACCACAGCACATATCAGAGGCCTCAGCCCCCCCGTGTTGTGACTGCCGGCTGGTCGCAGCGGCGGAGCTGAGCGGCCGGATGAACTCTGTGTTTCACGCCTCAGTGACAGTGAGACAGTGTGACCCCGACCCTGGCTGGCAGCACCTGCCATCAGTCATCGGCCAAATGAAAACATTTTCATAGGGGGGCAGCGTGGCCCCCCTCTCTACCTCGCCACACATCCCTCTCTCTCTCTCTCTGTCTGTCTGTCTGTCTGTCTGTCTGAAGCCCCCCTGTCTGCCCTATCCCTGCTTCTTCTTCTTCTCCTTTTCCCCCCTCGCTCCCGTGCCCTGCTCTCCCTCCTTACAGGCACCTGTCAACACACTTTCTTCTTTGAGACACACACGCACACCCAGTGGACCATGTGGAAAGAGGGCAGGGGGTTCAGGAAGAATAAACTTCCTTTTCTGACCTTCAACACTACTCCTCCCAGACGCTGCCGTGAGGGAGGAGGGGGAGGAAGAGGCAAAAAGAGAGAGGGGGGAGGCAAGATGGAGATACCAGACGAGAACAAATACTCACCACCGGTTTCATTGTTGAAGTCCAAGGCTTCCACTATCAAAGTGTAGGATCTCTGAGGAAGACAAGACAGAGATATGACGAGTGTTAGCCAAGATCAGGATCATCAAGCATTAACTGTATCATAAAAAAAAAATCATAACATTACCATAAACCTACTGGCCATGCAGCCACACACACAGCCTTGTTGTCTGTCTGTTAGTAACCATGCAAACTATTTTTCCACACAGTTTTTATACATACACCTATTCACTTGTCATCATTAGGTAAAAAACCATACCAGTAGTCAAGTTTGACATTAAAATTAACAAAAGCATAAACAACATTTACCAGTTTATTTTCCTTTCATTATATTTTCATGTATTGGTTTCTGTATTTGAAGCCTTAGGGAGAAAAAAATAAATCACATCCATGACTTCTTCAGGTTTCTCATGACTTCAGGAACTTTGCCAAGCAAACTACGTAGCTTCATCTCCCCTCTGGTTGACTTAGGATGAGATCTACTACTATTACTACTACTGAGACATGTAACAACAGTCTCGTTGATCTGATTAAGAGAGGATAAGCTTGCAGTGGTGGAGATCTCTGCGTTGCAACGATTAGGATGACAGACAAACGGGCAAGTGGTCTGGTCTAGCTGGACACCCACCCAGCAGGAGGGTGTCTGATGCACCGAAAACAAACCCAGCATCGAGCTGGGCTGCGCAGGACAGACTCGTGAGTAATGATTAGAATAAGTCAGAGGAAAAAAAAAAAAAAAAAAAGCACGCAGAAAAGGATACTTCACCCTGCAATGCCAAAAATATGTCTTCATCTCAGCCACGGTAACCTTGCTCACTTTAGAAACCGTTTTTTCCCAAAACACAGTTCTCCACATGTTTATAAAATGTGGCGAGAGAAGTCAGTGGATGAGTTCCAAAGTTCTGAGAAAGCACACAGTCAGTCCTGTTTTGCAATGTATATGGGATTTTCAATTTCATGCTAATTTATAGACCTCTAACAGAGTGCTATGAATGCTGTGAATGATCCAGATTTGACTGCTTTTTAGGCAAATTCAAGACAGGGAGAAAAAAATGCAGGGACAAAAAAAAAAAAAAAAAAAAAAGAAGTGTAAGTGACGGATGGTGAGACAGGGGGGGAAAAAAAATTGCAGGAAAGGAGAGACAGCGGGGGTAGAGAGAGAGAGAGAGAGCGAGAGAGAGAGACTGAAAGACTGCTACACTCTGGAGGGCCTGTCTTGATTTCAGCACTCCCGAAACGCTTTGTCTGATTCGGGGTCGGTAGCGCTCACACCAATATCAGCTTACACATTCACACTGCCCTGTGCCACAGTCATGGGGGAACGAACAATGTGCCTGCAAGCGTGCACAACGGAGTCAGAGAGAAAGTATGCGGTTGTGAGAAAGTGTAATCCACTTACAGTGCTCGAGCATCCACTAGAAACACCTACTTGTTATATTCACACACACGCTTACCCCTAACGGCGCTGCTCGGAGGCATTTCAGAAATTCTACATTGCCAGTGTGGCCCTTTTTTTTTTTTGCTGCGATGACTTCATGGTAAACAAACCTGCTTGAAGGAAAACCCCTGTTGTCGTTCCACAAAAAGAATAGGGTATGACTCACTCCTGAGGGGTTTTTTTTTTGTTTTTTTTTTTCATGGCTTTACCTTGTTTTGTCAGACAGACATTCAACTTTCCATCTTCCCAGGGACACATTTGTCTCATCCTGCGCCAGATTTTCACTGTAATCAGAGCAGCGATTATTTGCAATGCTGTGCTCATCAGCGACACGGGCCGTACAGTATATACTGACTCACAAATGGTTGCAATCACTTGACACAGAACTCGAGTAAAGTGACTCAGTGGTAATGTGATACCTAATCATCCAATACTACTACCAAACCTACAGCTAGCTATATTAACACTAACAAGAGTCCTCTGGCTCCTCTTCAAGCGTTAAGCGGTATCATGTTATTGCTTTCACCTCATGTGTTCACACTTATCCTACACTTGAGAAGAGCTTTTGCATTCATTTCCCCATTAGAGGAGTAATTTTCCAGTCTGTACAACTGCACATGAATACATCATTCCGATAGACCTCTCACTCGTCTTCTCTATCCACACGGACTTTTAAAATAGTTTGCATTGGGGTTAATATGTTTGGGAGAGTCGAGCACTTTGAGCTGCATTTTTTTTTTTGTATGAAAGGGGCTATATAAATAAAGTTAGGGCTATTATTATCCATGATAAATCCCACGAATGTGACAATGCAGTACATGTGATGATTCATGCTAAAACGGGAACTGCACCGTCACTAGACAGGCGTATCCTGAGAATATCATCCGTCTCCTAAAATATTCATATTAGTCATGATTGCAAAATGAAATTGACGTAGGTATACGAGAAACTGGAAGTAGGGGGAAAAACCTTGCATGAGAAGTTGTATTTACTACAGTTAAAGTCACCCTGGCTTTGGAGGCCCATTATTATTTTACAGGCGGTTACATTAGGAGCAACAATGAATCCCTGCCAACCGAAAACATCCCCGAGCTCGGTTCACCTGCCGCATGCCGAAACCTCTCATTGTGTCCAAAAATCATTATCCCCTTTGAGGTGGCCTGTTGTTAAGAAATCTTAGGTTTTATGGATAATTGGCAGATCTACAACATGGCAACACACCCATATCTTGTGCGATTTTGACTTGCCTCAACACGGGAGTTATTGCAGCATTGTGATCATTATCACCGCTGATTAATCCACCATAAAAATGGGATCAGTGTTGGTAAAACTCACTATTCATCTACTGGTCTTAATGTTTTGACTCACTCATAATGTTGCAGTATCACTGAGGTCACATCTACTAAACTACAGCTGAAGATCCAAGAGGATTTGTGTCATCCAACAACAGTGTTGTAGCACTTTGAAGGGGTGGGTGATGCAACCCTAAAATAATATCACGATGTGTCAGGGTATTTCTGCAATAATGATATTCTTGATGATATGACAAAATACTCCTGGCGGGATTTTTGGCTCTCCTCATAGTCAACTGGGTGCTTCTGCTTGTTGTATTGCCCCCTTTTGTTGTTACAGTCTTCTTGCATTTCTTACATATTACCGTGGTTTGTTGTACATCTGATCTTTTATAACCAAACAACTTCAACCCCCTTCCTGGGTCTAACTCCTCCACCATGGAGCCGGTAGCAGTGTTACTTTGGCTTTCAGCCATGCTTGTTGTTGCTCTGCATAAGGGTACGACATCATTACGTCAACAAGTCGGGACGCTGCCATCATCACAATATGAATTTTTTTTCATAATATTAAAAATTATACCAATATTATTGTGAACGATACGATATGGCACACCCCTAGCGCCTTGATCTAACAAGCAGCCTCACCATTATTGAAATGTTTAGCTCCAGAGCAAATAACTGCTTCCAGAAAAGTGAGATACCGCCTGACTCCTCATTCACTAACACTCCATAACTCCTCGGCGGTTATCAGCTTGGAACCGTCTGCCACTGCCAGGTTCACTTTTCCCAGGCTCCCAGCTGACTCACAACTTCTCTTTGAACTACAGAGCACTCTCTCTCACACACACACACACACACGCACACACAGACACAGACACACACACACACACACACGTCCAAGTGCAATAAGTGTGGCCATATGTCTTCTTATCTTTCCTGGCCAAGCAGACACTGTCCAACAGACAAGCAACATAAGTGATAAAGATCATTCCAGTTCGGATCACACTGACTTGCCAAAGAACACTACTGAATCCTCTCACTAGGGGAATTTTCCAAACACACACGCGCTCACACACACACACACACCGAGACAAGGCTTACATCCTGCCCATGACTGAAAATGGAGCCATCTAATGTACCATTCCAAGGTAATCTAACAAAATAAAAAAGGTATGTCTCACAAAAGCAACAGCCAAAGGTCTAAATAAAGGCAAGGCACAACAGATGAGGCTGGTCTCGGCCTACACTCGGCACAGAGGAAATGTAAACAGCCTAGTCAAAGAGATGTTGACCTTCTGTATCAGTTTTCCTGAGTCAATCACTTCAAGAGTATCAACCTGAGATCTAACCAATGATTGGGACTGCTAAGCAACACACCCTGTTTGCCATTAAACTCGACGCTCAGTCATGGAAACACACCTCCACTTATCACCTTCAAAGCCAAAAGACTGCACTGATGAACTGGGAGGAAGGAATGCATTGTTTGCCATGAGGTTTTTTTTTTTTTTTTTATCAAAACAAGAGTTGGGGAAAGACTGTTGTACAATCAACAGCTTATTAAATATCCTGAAAAGGTACGTCAGCCGGGATACGACAGGACCTCCAACCTGCCAACTAAAACAAAGACACAGCAAACAGATTTTGGATCTCTGGCAAGTTAAACAAGATCAAAACATGAAGCTGGGACTGGGAATGAAAGTCATATCAACCGTTTAACTAAACAAGCAGCCAGTCATCTGTCTTTTGGATGGGTCACTAAGTATTTGCAGAAACAAAAACAGGGGCAACAGGTGATCCCAATTACATGTTGTTGTCGATGCATGTCATGATTCCATACAGCTTGAAGCGACTCTGATAAGATTATGTAACGACGTACTGACACAACACCGCAAGTATGCTTAAAAAAAAAAGTCCTCGTTAAACAGAGAACGGGGTCAGGTGGAGAGAGAGAGAAGAGGAAAAAAAAAAAGAACAAACACATTTCTTTTCACTCTTTTACTTGAGTAATTTGCACTTAACTGCCACATCAGAGCAGACTGTATAAAGCAAACATGTCATTACTCTCACAGCTGCCGGCAGCGCTTACCCTCAAGGCTGAGCTGACTGTTGTTCTACGACTCTCCTGATTCCGGTTTTCAGACCTCTCTGATTTGTCAACAAATCAATCATAGCGATCAGCATGTCATAGTCTTGAGAGGCATTGAGTTTAGTGAAAGAATTATACTATACAGGCATAATTACATCAAATCTGAGCGTAATTAAGGCGCCAGACCAATTAGGACTTGAGATGAAAGGCGAGAGATTGTTCAAGAAGGATAGCTTGAAGGAGTTGCTTGGAACAAGCCCAATCTAACCATCAGAACCAATCCAATTAAAAAAGGTCTTCTCTTCTATTGTATCTACGGGGCTTAGGTGTAACATGGGTCAATGTGCTGAAATGGCCACAGAGGCAAGGTCACAGTTTGCCTGAGAGCCAACTTCATCACTGCTGAGTCTACCACAACTGCTTCCTGTTGCTTGCCCTGCACTGGCATTACAGCTGCACTGCCTCTATTATTCTCTGTAATCCTCACTGTAGTCACTGAGGGCACACTATTGTCCCTGCTTGATACACTGTGAGGGCCCGGGTAGCTGGGGCCACACTTGGAATAAAAGCGTGAAGCAAACGGTGAATCCATACAGGGCTCTAAAGCACAGATGCGCTTCATGTTAAAGATGTCCAGCCGACGGCATTCAGCTGGACGCCAGGCTCTCGCCCTACCTGATCTAAGCACATGTGTGTAGCCTCATTAAGTGCAGCAGTTACTGTGGGTGGCAAGGTTAAAGCGATGAAATGCCTGTGGTCCAACCGAGCGTGACTTAAACAAAGCCCTTGGCCTGGACAAGAGGCCAACTTCATGCAGCTCACAAGAGAGGATGAAGGGGGGGGGGGGGGGGAGAGAGAGAGAAAAAAAAAAGCTTCATGAACTCAGAGTACCCAACAACCCAATTGCACCACACTGCCATCTGTCCACAGCAGCCAATCAACTGATGAAAAGGACAAAGAGTGATATCATACCTAACCTGACGATTGTTAATGTGCACTGAAGTAAAGCACTTGAAGTGAAGGATGAGAGAATCTAACGAGCGGCTCTGTGCTTTCCCAAATCTCAGCCGGTGAGCTCAGAACTCCTCTTTTCTACAGCAGAGTTGTGTTATAACACATTTATCAAAACCTGAGATCGCTTCACTGAATCATTAACTGCACAGAAATTAAAAACAACAAAAACGGCAACGCTGCAAAACCATTAAAATCCATTCTCTACACAATTCACAGACAACATGCTGCGAACATAACAAGAACATCCTCCATTAGGTGTTTAGGGAAACAAATGTACGACATGTAGGCCTCTGTTCTCTAAAAAGCAATATGAGCAGAGCAAAGAGAGTCCTGAAACTTGAAATGGTACCAGGTTTCATTTCAATGTCAACAAGTGCTGTTTTCAAAAAGGAATGTTTTCAACCAGTAAGATGAAACTAATCTGGCACTGAGCGTCCATGCCAACTTAGTGTTGCTATAGCGTGAGCATAAACAGAAACCTTTGTCTTTAAAAGCAAAAAAAAAAAAAAGAAGAAAAAAAAGGTGATACACCAGTTTCTAAGTGGAGAGCACATAAAAAATACAGAGCATATCAAATAGCATGCTACCCTGCTGAGAACATTGTTTAACTGGCTATCAGATCATAGAAAACACAAACCTAAATTATCTATCCTGCCCTGCAGGTAACCACTAGGTGAAAAGCACTTAAAAAATGTACGACATGAAAGGGAATCAACGTATGATCTTCCGATTCTTTCACTTCTTCTGCTTGTGTGGAGCCGCACAATGCTTGAAATTACAAACTTCCATCAAGATTGAGATAAAAATAGCCTCAGTGTAATTGGACACACACATACCAACAGGACAGTGCCTTTCACCCATCAGGCACAGTGGAGGAGTTTGCGGGCCAAGCTGTGGGGCCAGTCAGTCTGTGCGGAGACCTTGTTTTTTTTGTTTTTTTTTTTCACTACATCGAAATGTGCTCCAGCATGGCAAATCATCTCTCACACAGACCTACAACACTCCCACAGGCCTGTCAGGCCCATTTATTTACTCTATGAAGAAGAGCTGACACTTGAGGAAACCAGAAAGTGGGTTTTCACTGTACTGAGCAACAGGACCAGCTGCCAGAGAGGCAGGGGAGGGGAAATCTGTAGTTCTGAAGCTTTTATTTGTAGAATTCAACCAGGCTGGGGAAAATATTTATGAGGAACATCTGAGAAGGCGTTGTAGAAAAAAAAACCCAACTACTAACCAATGTAAATTATGCTAGATGGTGAAAGGAATAAAGTAAAGATCAACATTGCTCTTGAAATCTTTGATGTTTGTTCATGTTGATGACTATCTGCAGGTTTAACTGATCAGTAGGTCATAGTTTACCTACTTTTCTTCACTTCCCACGGTATGGGTGTGCCCTTGAGCCAAATTCTGAGAATTGAGGTGTTTATGATTACCTGTCATGCAAACTAGTTTTAAAACTCTAACCCTTGATGGGAGAAAAATACCTGCACCTGGTTAATTGGCGCAGATAATGAGGAGACCTCCTCAAAAGGATAATTCACAGAGAGCTAATTACCAAAAGAGAAATTCAGCCTGTGTTGTGCTTTCTATCCAACTTTTTAGGAGGAGGGTGAATGACTGACGGACAGTAATTGCACAGAATTGCCCTGCAAACACACATTTTCTCCCCCCCTTTATTTTCGTTTGAAGAAGCGCGGCGGGAAGCACAGAAGGTTTTTTTTTTTTAAGTCTCCAACTCACCGGCCAGGCAAAACTGAAGGGCAAAACTATCCTGGATTTGTCATTCCTGACAGAGCTCTTGAAAGAAAAGGTATTCCCTCCGAGGACAGGCGTAGATCCCATTCCGAAGCTGCAGGGCCCTGCAGCAGAAACTCTCGACTGGTATTCCTTCAGGCAAACTTTAAAAAACGCATCGCACTCGTCCCGTGTGCATTTTCTATCCGCCGTGTTCCGTGTGCCGTCGCAACACATGCCGTTCAGCAACTCTCCGTTCACATTGTGCATCGATAAGATTTGCAACTCGAATTGTCCCGATCCCTCTGACACCTGTTGAAGACAGAACAGTGAATGCAATGGAAAACTTTATCCTCATTATATAAAGAAAAAAAGTTGGAATAACTGCGCGAGAAATGCAACACTAACTAAACTTTGCTTTTTTTTTTAAGTTTCCCTGCATGTGTTATTCTTGCAGCGGGACTGTCTGTCTGCGTGAGGGTATGTAATGTTAGCATAGCCGTGCTCAATTTTTTTTTTTTTAAAAAGGCGACACACATGCAATCACATCTACACAGCTGAACTGAGTGACCCCCTTTTTTTTTCTTCCACAGTTTCCCCCTGAAGTAGTCCACATACCTTCGCGAGAAAGCAGAGCAAAAAGGCAGCAACGACTGAGCCCCGTCTCAAAATCATGCCTCCGGACTGCTGTTGCCACTCGTTTGTTACTAGTCGTCTGGCCGACACACGGCACCAGAGCTATCCTCTGGTTTAAACATGCACGAGTGGGGGGAAACAACACTTTCTGATCAGCAGAGCTCAGGATTCCCGATTCGCAGAAGACCTCTTTCCTCGTATGTCCCTGCCCAGGCGTCTGCTCGTCTTCGTTATCAGACAGTTTCCACTTTGTTGTTGAAGAAAGTTTACACAGTAGCCATGCGGCAGTCGAGCCCACTGCTGACTGACTGACTGACTGACTGCTGGTCCGAAGTGGAGCTGGCTGCACAAGTTCAACAGGGAGGGAGTGTCTCTGGAGCCCGATGCCTCCATATTCATGAGCAGAGCGCACAGAGAGCCCGCCCCTTTCACATCATGAGGATAATCATGCACTCAAGACTGCTTCTGAGGACTCTCTGGCAGTGATGTGGTGGAAAATAAAAGTGGAAATAAACTGTGACCTGCAGCCATATTGATAATCATAACTCATCACAACCGCAAACCTAAACATAAATGAATTACAGTTTCAGACAAGCATCAATTCATACCCCTCTGCTCCTTTAAGAGGCCTTATCTTCCTGCATCCTGCATTAGTTGCATACTATACTCGCCGCAATTTATACTATTATTTTACCTCATGAAGATTTATGTCCGCTTAAAAGGTGGGTAGGCAGAGTTTAGCTGGTTTTACTCTCCTCTACATTTGCACCATTAGGTAACACACTAAATCATCCGGATTGCAAAATGAGCTTGCATCAAGGCCAGTAGCTGAGTCAAGGGCATTTCGATAAATGCATGGTATGTAAGGGCGCTTTCCTCAGTCAATGGAAGCCTTGGAGAAAGAGCATTAGATTCCATAGACGAAAAAATGTTCCATATCTTCACATTTTCTTCTTGTTTTTTTTATTTGAGTATTTTCAGAATGTGATTGCTTACAACATGATGGTATCAGGACGGCACACAACAGTGCCCCAGAGTGGCAGACCTGCAGGTTTTATGCCCGTGCTGTGGAATGTCACCCACTTGAAATGACTTATAATCTCTGGTTGTTTCCAACAATCAACCTCTAGTTTATGACCCAAACATAAAGCTAGATATTAGTCAGATTTATAGCTTCAACTGTCAGTTAAACTTAAACCAAAGTTGCAAGAGAGGAAAAGGTTGACAGATTGCTGAAAGATATTATTGCCCCCGTATCCTTTTCTCCTTTTCTGCCCGCTCTGGTGTCGAAGGGCAATTGCCGCCAGGTGTATCTCTAGAAGAAGGTAATCTGTGAAGTGGATCAGTGACTAAGACTACACATATACACACACCAATACACACATTCATATGAGAGGATGGGAACCCCCCTCTGCCTCTGTGGTTAGTGATTTGTGTGGACCAATTACACAGGTCACTCAATGGGTCACAATCAAGGAAACACTGTTGGGAACTGTGGCGATGCAGAGAGAGGAGCGTATCAATCAGTAACTATACAATGTTTCACCATCACACTTTACAACCGTTTATGAGGCTGTCATATGTCTCACCTGTATGTGTTTGGACCTGATAAGCAGAAAGGTCTGGAATTTTCTCACTATTTTAGAAAGAAATCCTACGAGTAGACAAGGTCGAGTTCACTGTTATCACTGAAGCAGCAAAGCAAACACCTTATCTTCAGTTTAGATGCCTCAGTGACACACAGATGTGGACAGTAGCTTCTGTAGGGAGGGCACCAAATGTCTTGAAATACCTTCTTTATTATTAATAAGTAGGCGTAATATTGGTGTAATATGGATTTATAATTTAAGTGTCTTTTCCACCATCTTGCATCACTGCTGTCAATATTCAAATGTCACATTTCCTGTGGTTGAACTTCAAGATGAAAGGTACGGCTTCCTCCCCGCCTGCCTCAGTCACCAGACTGATAGACATCTCAGGTTACAGGCCTCATTGAAATGCTCTCTCTGAGTAATTAGGGTTAATTGGAGAATTTTTTAACCCTAGGGAGCTTTTTTTTCTCCTTGAAGGCAAAAGCTAAATTGAGTCTAGAAAATGTAGAGGGTTTTGGGAGGGGGATGTCTGTCGTGCACCCGTGACCTGCCCAGAGGTGATGCTTGTGTTGGGATGATGACAGGGGTGCGGGAGAGTGGTGGTGGTACTGAACTATAAAAAAAAGAACATGAGTATTCAGTAGTCAGATAGGAGTTAGTTTCAGGATCAAAATGTGTCATGTTGTTTTCATGTCACACATTTACAAGATGTCCAAAATGTGCTCACACACAGGTGTTCCTGAGAAAGACGTCCTATAAAAATATACTTATCTGATAAGTATGATCATCTGTTATCTAGGATAAAGAAGGAAGGATGCTTCCTTGCTTTATCCATCTCTTCCACTTTAATGACATTGCTCATCTATCACACAGCTAATAGGTATCTAGGCAGCACATTCACTGTTCCCTAAGCATGGTCTGTAGTCGTCATGGAGCACAGACAGGGTTTCTCCTCTGAGGCCATGGTGCTAATCTCCTGCAGCCTTAATGTGATTATGGTAATGATCACACAAATGACCCCTGGGCTTTGGGGGATCCGTGGTTCACACATCCTCACACAGGCTGCACAGGCGCTGTGACTCCACTGGCCCGCATAGGAGACCACCAGACTGAGCCAGACCCGGTGGCCTGCTCCTGTTCCTCTGTCCTTGCTGAGCTTGGAAGAGTAGAGTGAATGACCAAATAAATTCCAGCCAGCAACAAAAGAGCTGAACGGCCATGAGAGAGATGGATATCTTTTGTTGTCTGACACTCAATGCCGTATTCCAATCCAATTACCTCAGCCTTTTGCAAACCCTCCTGTCGCAGTGCATGGCATTGAAGCCTGCCTGAATTCAGCCTCGGACCCCTAACAAGAATGTGGTGGATTAGGTGCTTAGTGAGCATTCCCTTCCCCCCTACCTTTACCAAAATCTGCAGTGCACTCTCTCCTAAAAAGATTTAGAGCTAACAGGCCTCTCTGCTAAATTTTATCCTATTTATTTTAATGTCATTATTGTCCAGCTCTAAAAGACAAAGATCAGAATAATTTCCCCTCGAATTCTCGTATGGCCAAAAGTGACACAGCAATGTTGCACAGTATATGCAAATTTACTCTTATTCATCAGGGCGTAGCTGAAGTGACGAGCACATCAGCTCTGCCGGAGGGAACGCCACACCTCCTCAAAAATGTACCTTAACATCATGAGCTAGCGTGATACTACATTTAGGTCATAAGAACTGTGATAGGTCAGCTGGAGCAGCTTGTTTTTTCTCCTACATCTCTCTGCCTCCAGTAGAGACTGTTTATAATGAAGACAAGGTGACGCAAGTTAAAAAAAAAAAAGGTTTAATAGTCTTCTACTTCTTGGTAATGCCTGACAAATCTCACCAAGCCGTTTCAGCGCAAACTCTTTCCTTACATGGATTGTCACTCTCTATCAGAAAAGTGAATGAAATAATACAAACATGATAACTTCTGGTTTAGGGCTGTTTTTTTTTTTCTTCAATCAATCCTTTGGTCTATTATATGTCAGAAAATGGTGGAAAATGTTTTTGTGTCCAAAAACCTAAAGGTGACTTCTTGAAATTGCTTGTTTTGTCCGACCAACAGTCCAAAACACAAAGATGTGAAATAAAATATCACTTAACACAAAGAAAACAGAAAATACTCATATTGCAGCTGGAACCGCAGAATATTTGGTAATTTTGCTTGAAAAATTAATGGGATTATCAAAATAGTTCCCAATTGATTTTCTAAGCTAATCAATTAATCATTTTAGTTCTATTCAGGTTTTGTAGAGATTGCACAACACTCATCTAGCTGCTAAAACAGTCAACGGCAGACTCACTTATCTATAATTGAATTCAAAGAATCATAGTGGGAAAACCCGAGACATGTAAGCATAAAAACATGTAGTTAAATAGTGAATTTACTTAGTGATGTTAGTTTATCTGTGTGTGAGTTAAAGATGTGCGGGTTGAAGCAGCACATCTGAGCGAAAAAGAGAGGGTCTCTCTGTAGTTTAGTGTTCAGCCCATTTAAAAGTACTGCAGTGTTTACATGGTGTGTTTATGGGAGCTGCTTTTACAGAACGTGTTACAGATGGTATCAGCAATCGACGCTCAGATAAATATTATTTTCCACCGTTAAAGGTGGCTGCTTTGTTATTTTCAATGTTTATCCAAAAAGGCTATTCTGTGAGGTGATGGTATTTTGACGTCTGAGTCTTTAAGTACCTTCATGCGGTTGGTGCACAGGGAGTCCAGCTGCTATGTGGAGGTTTAGAAAAAATTGCATTATAGAGGGTTAGGTTGAGAGCAGAGGTTTTGATTTTCATTGGTACAAACTGCTCTTAATTGCTGTGGTGATGCTGCGGGTGACTCATTTATGTCGTGTTTACTCTTGTCTTTCCTTTATTTTTTTTTCTTCTCAAAAGGTTGGTGTTTATGTCAGTGATACTTAGAAACTACAAGGCCTCAGATGGTTACTTTTTGAGCATGCACGTCAGCATACAATGCTTCATAAGAGAGACGACTGGATCAGCACTGCGTGAGCACACGTGTCAGGTTAAGAACCTGTGAATGGACCATCAGTCTGTGTGTGTCCTCGCACATCCTTAATGGTCAGGGAGGTGTTTGATCCTCGGAGGGGAGGGGAGGCCAGAGGGCCGCAGTCAGTGAAACAAATCAGATTATCCCTGCTTAGGCTAGTAGCCTACTACTCACCATCGTAGCATTTCCACCTGGCTAACAATACCAGGTCTCATACTGCTGTGCTGACCCTTGTGATCATGTGATTAAGCGATTTGTTTGTGCGTACTATGTTATGGCACAGTTGTTTCACTGTGAAGAGTCAAGTGAGTGATTGGATTTGTCCCTGCGGTGTAAAAGCTGGTTGTAGAATAAGCTGGAATGCAGAGGAATCTTTATGGCTTAAATCATTGATCAATGTGACAATGTCTCAGGTGGGAGGATGCAAACTATTCAGGCAGGGAGATTAGATCCTATGCTTGTCACACCATCCAAGGTGGTCTCCCAGAGTTAGGAGGGCCTGTGTGTGTTGGCTTGAGGATCAGTGAGTCAGAACAGTGCTCTCTTCAAACAGGATATTGGGCCTCGCTTGAGGTGAGTGCGGCTAATTACCTGAACTTCCTATCTGGAGGAGGTGACACTGATAAAACCCTTCCTCTCTTTTGTCCATGTTTGCCGATCACAGTTCACTATGGATCGTGTGCGTCAAAGAGAGAGAGGGGAACTAGAGACACACAGTTATTCTTCTTATTGTAAACTCTCAAAATAATGACATATAGACTTGTCGAGAGGAACTTGACACAAGTACATAAGCCCAGTCAAAACGACAGCCATTGCCAGCCTTGGAGGAAAATATTGATGCTGGCAACATCTTGACGTCCCTTGCACCATGACGTAGCGGTTTTTCCATGACACATTTGATGATTGCTTCCAAATGGGCCTGTCAGTTTTAATACAGGCGACACCGGCATTTCACTTTCCTCTAAAGTAAACAAAATCCACCGGCTCTCCCACACACACACACACACACACACACACACACACACACACACACACACACACACACACACGTACAAAAAGTGTGATCACACACTAGGAATGGGTCTTGAGATAGAACAGGCATTTGCGAGCTGAAATATGTTTTCATGTTCAATCTTCTCACTCTTGAGTGAGCCAGTATGAACTGATGTTGTTTTTGTAAGTTTGCAGATTGAAAGCCGCAATGTTATTTTAGGAAACTGGATGTGAGTCCATGATATGACATTAAAAATGACTGGGTGGTGTTAGGAAGTAAAAAAAAAAATTTAAAAATCAGAGATTTTAATTTTAATAGAGGATGCCTGTCAGAGTGTTTACTTTACACTTTTCCTCACAGTAATAAATTAAAATATCTGTCCAAGTGGGCTTTGTTAATTTTATATGACAATAAACTCATTTTTTGTCATATTTAGTGCTGGGCTCAGACCCAATGCCAACATTTAGTGAGTCAATATACTGACAATTAGATTATACAGTGTCAACTAACAAGGGAAGGACAATATTCAGTTTGTTTATTGATGTGTGTGTGCGTGTGTGTGTGTGACTGCGCTGCAGGAGAAGTGGAGCGGTCACAAAGAACATGGAAATATGTGGGAACAACTCACTTACAAGAAACACGCCAAAGCTGAACACTGGACGGGTCCACTCCATTGGAGCACGTCAACCTGTTAATGTTAAACTAATGAGCCTACTTTCTTTCCCATTCTGATCAGGCTGCTAGATTAAAAAGTCTGACTCATGATGTAAATCACTGTGTACAAGTGTAACGGTAGAGCAGACTTGACTGTAGCTGTATGTGTTGGATCCTCAGTTTACTTTGTATCATCGTAACTTTGAAGAAATAGTTTGCCATTTTGGGAAATACGTGCTTTTTTAGTTAGATGAGAAGATGTCTGTACACTAAATAAGCTGTTTACAGTCTCACTTAAACACTTACACAGGATACAGTGACCATAGTCAATGTATTGATAAAACTATTCATACAATAATAATCTGCTTTTAATATACTTCTGACAGCTAGACACGATAAACAGGCCAGTAAGGAAATTTATTTTAAACTGTTTGCAGACTGAAGAAGGCTATTAAACAAACTTGCAACTGAATAATGTGCTTCCCCAGCCAAGTTTGGAAGCTGCAATACCAACATCTGACTGTTAATTTTTTTTGACTTGAGCTGACAGACCTAAACTTTATATGTTATTACCATCTGATCTGTAGACAAATTAGATATTTTTCAGACAGTTTGTGAAGACAAAAAAAAAAAAAACAGTCATGCTTCTTCAGTCTGTACAATAAGAGCAGTGACACACGATCAATGGTAAACCTCAGTATGGTTAAGTTTCACTATGGCTTAATATGCAACAGGAGGGTTTTATTGCCATCTTTCTCTCTCTTTTTTTCTTGGCCATGACTCTCAATATGCTGTGTGAAGTAGTCATAAAGCTGTCAGTAGAGCAATATTTTCCACACAGCATGATGACAAATAGCATGTAGGCAATGCATGCGTGGGTGTCATACAGACAACATACTTTAATATGTAATTTAATTTTTTTTTTTCAAATTATCAATTTTGTTCATTGGGTTGTAGTCTGAATGCTGCTTGTTTTGTTTTTGTGGCAGAAAATAACAAACAATTAACTGGTTAGACTATCTGGAATATTAGATTACTTGAGTTTTTTTGGTGTTGCTTTCTTGTTCTTGTTCTTGTTAATCTTATTGGCTGAGCTAAACCTAAATGCATTTAAATGTCATTTAATCATAGACATTCGCTGAAAGAGGCCCTCATTCAAAGAACAAATAATACCTTAACATAACTTGGTTGACATAGTTTTTGACTTTTTTATAGCTGCTTTTTATTCTCACTGTTGAAGTTTTTTCAAGATAAAAAATGGCGAACTTCTTTATATTCTCGAAATCTTTCATGTTTCTGCAGTTGTACATGTTGGCTTCTTAAATTTTGTTTCCTACATCCTGTGAAGGCAGGAAAATTCTGTGCACCACCACGCTGCATCCAAGACATCATGAAAAGTGAGAAATGGGAACGTTCAGGCACATAATTTCCTTCTTTCTACCTCAGAGCATTCCAGTGGTTTAAGTGGGAATAAAACAGACACTCAGGGAAAAAGTTGCATCTATTTTGTTGCTTTCAAAGTACACAGGTACAAAGAAAATGCCAGGAGAAGAGCTGCAAATGGTCAGCAGTATCCTGCTTTATTAATTTATCTTAAATTATGCAAAGCATCAACTCTTGAAAGTGTCTACAGGCCTAAAACATCTTGCTATTTCATTATATATAGCACTGTCAGGCAAAATGTCTGATCAGCTTTAAGTGTGAGAGGGAGTCTTTCTTTTTGAACTCAGCTCAGAAAGAAGATACCTCTGCATGGTTGGCAGACTCGCGGCCCTTTGAAGAGGTGTCCGTTTGCGACAAACTGGCATCTCTGCCTGGTCCTGTCCTTTTGTGGTTACACCATACTAAATGGTCCAAAACACCAATGCAAAGTCTAGCAGAAAATGGGGAGGGGGGGGAGGTGGGCGGATCAGATTAAAATATTGATTAGCAAAGTTAATAGTCAGCAAAAGAAAAACATGGTCAGACCTGTTGATAAAATGACTTAATGTTTTAAAATGCACAAAGTGAAAGTATTTTTTGGAAAGGGTAGTAGAAGGTATTGTATGAAAGTGCAAGGAGGATCTTCACGAAGCATTTAACAGTATAAATGTGAAACCATTAACTGGACTGTTGCTAACATTTATGAGACATCATGTTCTTTTAATAAATTGCATGTGTTGTGATACATGAGAAGTGCGCTTAAATACGTTGCTGATGTTGAGGGTGACGGTGTAACTGCGCCTTGCTGCATGCTGTCTTGGGGCTGGCTATAGGCTGGCAGCAGCAGACAGTGTTTTGACATGAGGGTGCCTGTCTGTCACTGGCCGAGTCGACTTGTGCTGAAAGAGAGCGAACCGCTGGCAAGTCTCACAGGATCTGTGAAACGGGGTCGGCACAGCAGAAGGGGCCCAGTGTTTTCTTAATTCACTGACAGACACAGCTAACTCTGTTTATGATGAAGGCTAAACAAAAACAGTCTGGAAACCATAGAATCCAAACCTTGTTTTAATTCTTTTTATTTGATAAATAACATTTTTCATTCTGGCCTAATCAGAATTCCTGAATGCATTTTAATGTGGTGTGCAAATACTTGAATGTCCCATCTCCCTCAGTGCATTATGCTTTATGTAAATCAAGGAGAAAAAAGGGAGATCTTTTGTGTCAGCACATCTGACATTCCTTTGTGCTAAGTTAAAGGCTTGTCTTGTGAAATCAGGCTTCAGTGCTATTGTGGACATGTGGTTTGTGCACGTTCATTATGAGGAGCTTGCAAATGACATTATGTTAGCTCTTAGGGTTGAAAGTGAGAGGTTGTGCTCATTAACGGGCTCAGAATGAGTCCTAGTCTTTTCAGTCTTAGCTATACTTCTCTGCAATAATATCTGCTCTGTAAAAAATGAATTAATAAAGGACAACATGAACGTTAAGTCATGGTTACTGGCCATTACTAACAAGTTTCCTTGCCAACTTATAAAAAATACTAAAAACTTCATATTAATTCTGGCTCAATTAATACAGAGTGCATTCACGTTAACCAGTAATCATTACGCTCCAGTGATCTAAAGGCCATTGTCACACAGGCACTTGAAGAAGTCTTTTGTGTAACAGAAGAATGGCGAAGTGACCCCCGGCAGTGCAGAGCAAGGCCAGGGAGACGTGCGTTTCTTTAGCCCCTCCGCCCGCTCCTCTCAGCACCCCGGGGTAAAATTTCAGGGTCCGAGTGGCCATGAGTGTTGCTGAGTGATAGGCGGAGAGAGGAGACCCCAAACCCAATAGCTTTGATGATGGAAACAAAACACAGAGCCCCCCCAGACGACAGCCTGCAGGTCTGTGACTAAGCACGCTGTAATGCTTGCATGAGGGTTACAGCTCCTTAAGTTTGAGTATCTGTACCCTTACTGTATGTGTTTAGTCTAGATTTGTGTACATTATCAACTCGCTCCAAAAGCTTGAAACAAGACAGGCTCTAATATAGAGTTTACTGTCATCAATCAACACTTGATGCAGTTGCTTCACTGATGGCACACAGATGACCAGACAGTCTTGACAATGACAGTGATTTTGTGAAGTCAAAGGTGCATCTGCTGGGTCACAATTCTTTGACCTTTCATGAAATATAAAGACATTTTTGTGAATCTAAAAACTCTAATGCATACTGCTAATTTACTTTTCCAAACATGTTTTGTAGGAAAAGTAATTGTTGCCAAGATTCCATTCTCTGGCAATGTTTTTTCCAATCCAGGTACTGAGCAGAAATCATAGGGGCTGGTACAAAACACAGACAACAGAGACTGGAGTTTGCTCTCTGTTTTACACATGTTGTTAGGTTTGGTTAAAAATAGAAAAAGTCACTGCTTCTCTTGTGCTTCAAGTCAGCTTTGACTTATTAAATTTTTAACCAAGACCATGATCTCTCCCTAACCTTAACCTTATCCGACTGAAACACCAGGAGATTGTTGGATTGCTGTAGCCAGGCAGGGCTGGTTTTGGATGGGGAACAGTACCCAAGATGTAGTCCAAAGCCACAAAGAAGGAAAGGAAAGACCTTGTAATCTCTGAAGTTGTGAAGATGGAAGGGGAGAGCTATAAAATCAGAACTGTGAGCCAACAGCAACAAGGGAGCTGGACAACCTGGGAGGCTGTGATCAACAAGGCCATTACGTGGGCGGATATGAGGAGGATGCTACAAGCAAGGCTGAGCTTCCTTATCAGGGTCACATACAATACCTTTCTCAGTCCTGGAACCTGCACCTCTGGTATGGCTCAGAGAAGACCTGCCAACTCTGAAACTCCCAGAACCTGAGCTTGCAGCACATTCTTTCTGGCTGCAAGGAAGCGTTGACGCAGGGCTGGTATGGATGGCGCCATGACCAGGTCCTGTGTAAGCTTGCTGAAATCCAGGATGCACGCAGGCTGGAGGCAAACAGGGCCAACCCAGTAACATCGCAGTGGCTGATCCAGTTTGTCAGGCAAGGGGGTGAGGCTAAGAGCAGCAGCATGAGGGAGTGGTCTCTCCTATCACCCAGAGGCGAGGGGAACATGAGAGGAGACCTTGACCACCAGTTGAAGTTCCCACAAGAGATCACCACAACCTGTCTATGGCCAGAGATCATGCTCTGGTCCACCTCTACTAGGACAGTCATTATGGCTGAATTGACTGTTCAAAGGGAAGAAGGAAGGGAGGCTGCCTTCAAGAGAAAGAAGGAAAAGTACACAGAGCTGGAAGCTGTGTGCTCACAAGCAGGGTGGAGGATGTTCACCAATCCAGTGGAAGTTGGTTGCAGAGGCTACACTGGAACATCCAGCCAGTGGTTCCTGAAGTCTCTTGAGATTACTGGCTCCAAGCTGAGGAAGGCTCTCAAAGAGGAGGCAGAACAAGGGAGCTTCTGGCTTTGGCTCTGTAGAAAGGACAAGGTGTGGGGAAAGCAAGGATCCTAGGACTGGGTGCAGGGGGTGGTAGGGAGACATCCTTGACGCTGCTCCACCACCTTGAGATGTTTGGGGATTAAGGAACGAAACATCAGTGAAGGGTGGCTCTCGGCTGACGACCGTGCAGCTGGCACAATGGCACCGTCGGAGGTGCATCAGGTGGAAATGCCCAGCAGATGGACCCACCTGTGCTCACATCCAAGTGCTTTGAGTTGCCTAAACGTTACCATAAAAAGGTTAATCATACCCTAGTTGACATAATTTTATTGGATATTGTAAGGAAAACAAAACACTTTGACAATTAATGTTTTGCAGACATGTTCAGCATGAACTATTTTTGCATTGGCAGTGAACATTTGAACAATACGCCCAATATAAACATCTACTCAACATGTTTGAAGGATTAAAAAAAACAGCCCAGTATCCCTAAAAAATACATCCATATTGGACGATACCACACCTCATGCTTTACATCAATTGCAAACATCCAGTGGCAACAGTGGAAGAAGCATAGAGAGGTGGATAGTACGTGCAGTTGGGTTGGTCTTTTCCTTTGCTTAATCTTTAAAAGTGTTTTAGTTGCCTAACGTTAACCATACCTCAACCTTATTTTTATATTTTGGATCTTTCCTAAGACTATCGTTCCCATGCATAGATTTTGGATAAAGCAAGAACTTTTAAAACACTGCAATGGATTTAAAGGGGAAAAAAAGCAAATTGTTCAACATCAGTGTTCTTGTCTAGAGATAAGGTTACAAAAAACATAATCTGGGCATCCTTATGTTTCCTCCAAAGTGTGTTTGATAATGTAAATTAATTTTATGGACAACATTCTTCAGGTGTGAGCTGTAGCTTTTTTAGATTATAGCTCTCTGACATGCCTGCTGTCTCTACTCACTGTTATTCAGTGACAAATGTTAAACATCAAAGGCTCAACAAATCTGAATGTCTTTATGGGTGAGTTTTGCCTTAAAAAGAAAATAATTCTCTGAGCCTTTCAACTCTGCTGCACACTCCACGTCTTCAGGATGTATGAGAGAGAGAAAACACTGGATAGTAAAATGTTCCAGGTTCATGGGATGTGTTTAAATCTGGTGTTGCTCAATCAAAGAGTAGATAGCGGCTCCTTCTCATTTTATGACCCTTTAGAAACATACCCAGAGTATTATGTTATCAGACTGGGGAAAGGGAGGGAGTGCACAGACAGCTGAACAAAGGCAATACAAACAGCTGTGCCAGTGCAAACAGGCAGTTAGATTATTTGTGAGTGCAAAGTTAGGCAGGCCTTGCTAACATAATACTGCCATCAAATCACAGCAGCCATAAAGTGTTTTTCAGCTGTGTCTGTTTGTAGATTTGTTTTTTTTTTATTTTGTCAGAACATTTTCCTCCAGTAAACAGTATTTTGTTGAGATCATGGTGATTAGATTAGATTGCAGTACTTGGTATCAAAACCTGATTAGTTCAATATTCCACTCAGCTGAATGACAATGGCTTTGCCTCATGTCTGTTCAAAGGCGGTCAGAGGACGGTTCTCAGACTCGATGGTTTCTCACTTGAGGTGGCTGGCTGCAGTAGGAGGACCAGTGTTGATACAGCTGATCTCTGTTATTCCAAGTGAAATATATGGCCCTGTTTGTTTTCAGAGATAGACCCAACGCTTTGCTTCAAGTTCATATTTATCTATCGAGGGAAATATGTCAACGCAGATCCAGTTTGTACTTTTACACACTCACTTCTCCTCATAGAGCTACTGAAGTACAATTAACCTGCATGTGTCCTTATTTTTGTACATACAGCCTCATCCAATCACACTTCTTAAAGAAAAGGATATGTCCAAATCATCAAAATTAGTGTTCGAACTGTGACTTCTCACCTCTTTTCTCAAGTTACTAACCTAAAAATAGAGTAAATGAACCGCACTTACATTCAATTAACCGTCTGTGAATTGCATACGATGACAGGTGTTGCATTTTCCGAGCCATGTTTCAACAGATATGGAGATTGCTACCCACAATGTTCTGAGCCTTTTAGAAATGACACCCCTCAACACCCTGAAGCTGTTGAAAGAGTGCCAATAACTGTGGATAGCAGTAATTTTAGAGTTGCGTGCAAGAGACAATACCTCATGGAGCTGCTGCACACCCATGTGATGGATGGATGGATGGATGGATGGATGCATTCCCCTCAAGAAAGTTTGATTGGTATCTATCAGGGTGAAAAACATGAAGATGACTTAAAGCATTGTTCAATACTCTTTGCAAGAATCAAGATAGTATGCTCTGTTGGTGACTAATGTTACAATCAGGGAAAACATTGTTACATTGCACCGTGAGATTAATTCAGATGCTACAATAGTCCAAGTATTATGGTAATGCTTTAAAATTTCTTAGGAGAAATTTGACTTTACATATACTCTCACACCATGTGGTTTGGACTCTTAAGACAATATTCAGGTTAGATTTTGCAGCATTTGGTTGAAGTAATGATATTACCTCAGTGGTGTATGAGGCAATACAGTATTCCTCTACGTCTTTAGAGGAAAGGGGAAGTCCCCACGTCTGTGTGCTGTTTGACTGGACCGGTTGAGTAATGCAGCCTGGGATTAGGTGGAGTAGCCTTTCAGCAGCAAAGCCTCCCTCACACTGATCTGTCTGGACCCACACAAGTGAACGACTGGATCAGAACCACAGCTGGCCTACATCCTTCCACTGTGTCAAACTATTCATATACTCAAAGAAAGACGACCATAAAAGAATGAAAAAGTAAAAGAAATAAACAGGACTACTACACATTATATTACATCAACTCTCAAGGAAGAATTATTTTTAATTCCCTTGTTTCCATTGCCAAATATGTATGAGATGACATGTATTTGCTATCTGATTTATATTTATTGGCTATGTTTTGTTCCGATGCAGGAAAAGTTACATTCTTAAACAACTGAGAATTCAGCATGACAATAAAACATGTAATCATAGCGTTAAGCTTCCCACAAAACGTCAATGCAAGTTAGTTGATTATGAACATAATTTTAAGTTGACATTAACGATCTGTGCCTCTGTGACTCTGTGTGTATATTTCTAACTCCCCTGTCGGCCATAAAATCTCTTTTGAATGAGGGAGTTTCCACCTGTTTCTATGTGCATTTTTTTTTTTTTTACTTTCTCTAAGATTTGCAGATTGGCAAGACATTCTCTGTCTTGTTTTGTCCTGGTGTATTACCAGAAAGTACTAAAATTAGAAATGATTTCATGAGGGTAACATATAGACAAATGGAGAAAAGCAACAGTATATCATGAGGAACCAGAGTTTCAGAAAAACTAGTGGCGCTCTTTTGCAATTTTGTTGCAACCTCTGAATATTTAACTGTATAGTTGATGGATTTTTTTGGCCACTGAAATATTTGTTTGCCCAACACACGGATGTGGATAATGTTTGCAATATTTTGTGGCATAAACCATGTCCTGTGGGTGTGTGTCCTAAAGGTGTGGTGACCGGCAGTCAGCTGGGTTGTGGCTATTGAGGCTAGTGGTCGCAGCGTTGCAAAATCATAGCACGATAACATACACAGAAAGCAGTGTGAAGCAAAAAAGCAGCAAAGATTGACGTTTCTTTACATCAGCCTGATGCTGGATGCTGATTCAAAGTTGACAGCTTATCAAGATGAGTGGTGTGTTAGGGTGGGAAGAGGGCAGGGGGGAACTAATGATAATAACGATAAGGATCTTGCTGACTGACAGTGAAAAGTTGGGCTTACTCAACAGTCTGGCTTATCATCGGGGTTTCCTACACATAAAAAGTATTTTACTCCCATAATTTGAGGTCTCAAAAAGACACAAAAAATAGTATATGCATATTTTTATGGACTGACTTCCCAGACATGCTCCTCACTGAATGTGCCCAAGCCTTCCCATATCAAATTTAATATGACATGTAGCACTAATTTGGTTTAAATGAATAACAACGATTCATTGCATCAAAGTATCAGAATATATCAGTGGTAGAAAAACAACTCACTGTGTAATATGTCAACATTAAATCATTAGACAGATGTTGAGGGTGGCAGTTTAAAAGCCCAGTTAAAACAAGATTAATGTTGGGATGTGACAGAATTTGAATTAATGAGCAATCCAATCATATAAGTGGTTACACAAACTGCCAAAAGCAGAAAACACCCCTCATTTTGTGTTGAAAGACAGCAGCAAATATGTAACAGCCCCCTCCCTGCTTAGCCATCTTCATTGCTATCTTGCAACATCTAAATGGTAAACTAATCAAAGTGTAATTTACAAATGAACCAGTTGTGTATACAAAGGACTGTGTTTGCCTAATTAAAAAAGAAACAATGATTAGGCTGGGAAATAGATTAGCGGGGAGGAGAGAACTATGCAGAGTGTCTTGATGAAAGGGTATAGTTGTATATATTGTACCATTGGGACTGAGAGAGGCGTGGACTACTCCACTAACTCTGCACCAATCAGCTGTATGTAACAGGGTGGAAATTGGCTGTATATTATCAGAAGATTACTATCTAAGCAGTGTGGTGTGTGCATGTAATTCATGCCATATCCTGTAAGGGCCTGGGGTTAAACAGGCAGACTTAAGCTACACGAATGAGAGTTCAATCACTGTGAGGCCCCAACAGGAGGAAGAGGAAAATTCACTGCTGGCAGTCTATCTTGAATGACATTAGTTTAGATGGAAATGGAGCAGCGATTATTGAGGAAATGTGTTTACTACAATTTGTGGAATTTTACATTTGAGAGGTGTTGTGATTGAGAAATCATGTTTTTATATAAGATTTTAGTGTAGTAATGTCACAATGAATTCAAAAGGCATCAGTGAGAGCCACAGGAGTGTGAAGATGGATGTGTGTGTGGCTAACAGCACACAGCTGGTTTGTGAGTTTCTGAGGCGGCAGGGGCAGCCTCTCTGGGGTGTCTACAGTTTAGTGTCCTTGGGAAGGCTCAGCTGGACTCCCACATTCACGCCCAGGCTTTAGTCCCAGCATGCAGTGGTGTGGACTGACAGATTGTAATGTTGAGGGAAGTGTTTAACCCCTACAGCCCCTCCAATTAGCCAACTTGTGTCCCATTTCCTAAAAGATCTTGAGAACACATTTATTGGAGAGGGGCTTTGACTGAGTATGAAAGAGTGAGATCCTCCTGTCCTCCCCACTGAGATTTAGCAGAGGAAGATATATTTTTAAGTCTTTACAGTAGGTTTATGTTAGTAAAGATTAAAATTTGTTTACCAGCAGGTATTGAAGACGGGATTTTAAAGTCACACTGAAGAATTCTCCTTACTTTTTGTGCTGGAAATAATGAGCTGTTGTACATGATTTTCCAAAAGAGGATAAAACATATTTGTGGAAACAGTGTCTAAGCTTCAAGCCTCTGGGTCAGTGTTTCCCATGGCAGCAGTTAAGTGACAACTGAGAGCCAGCGTTGCAAGGAGATGCACTGTTTTGTGGCCTGTTAAACTGTGTATCCTACAAACGCTGATACAAGACATTTTCCCCCCTTTTCAACAAGCCCACATAGCAGTGGCTATTAACTGTTAAAGTCCATCTGAAATTGAATTGCATGTTTTTTAAGCTACAGCATTCATGTATGCTCTGTAAATCATGTCTGGATTTCTCCTTTAAGAAAAAAAATCAGAACCCAAAAGGGAGAATTTATATTTAACATTTTTCGGTTTCATGATTCCTTTCTTTGCATTAATTCATCAGAATTGAACCAGGTAGCCAATCAAATCGTACTAGCAGTAACATCACCGTTCTATCATAGGCAGGGCACACAACGCATGGGCCACAGACTTTGAACAAAAAAACACATTAGCTTTCATAATGTCTCACCAGACACATGCCACCAAACAAAAATTCACTGAAGAAAGGTGCACTATTGATGTCAGTTTTCAGGCTAGATAGCTAATTAGCTGTTAGCATCAGTACATTAAACAGTATGTAAAGAAACCTGCAAATGTCACTTTCGTCTGTTTAGATGCTGATGTGGTCCTTACTCTGTGCCATTGCTAACAACACACTGTCTGCCCATTGCTTGTAAGCTACAGTGCTAGTTTGTTTACTTTTTGTCTCCTTCATCACGACTCAGCCTGCTATCAACACACAGCAGTCAAAAAAGAACATTTATGACTTTTCCTCTGAGTCCTTTTTACTTCCTATTCATGATTAAAAAAAAAAAATTTAATAAATTTAAAAAATACATTGACATTATTTTTGACTGCAAAAAGGAATGACTACACTTGATTTCAGTTGGACTTAACCATCTGTTCCTTTATAACATTCAACATTTGAGAGGACCCATTGTATTGTTAAGCCTGTATTGACTGATTGCCAGACGTTACTCTTCGTTCATGTTTTTTCAACACCTGTCATTGACAGTTTCTGCACACTCAGTGTTGTTATTTCCAAATCATACAATGGCGGGGATTTAGCTAGTGTTAGCTGTCTCTCTTTGATGGGTTCAGGTGTGATGGGTGTAGCCCGTGATTCATATAACGACACTGAGTAACATATAGAATCATGGAGTAACATAGGTAGTAAAACTAAAATCACAGCTGGGGCTAAGCAATGGACGGCAATGTTGGCCCCAAAGGTTAACTGCTTATGTGGTCATTAACTGAAGAGATAAGAAAGTATTAGAGCCTACCCACACAGATACGCACCACCAAAATTACCAGTAGCATCACTGTCAGTTGAAGCCAAAAGTTCCTGTCCCATGGAGAATGCTAAAATAGGAGGGCTATCACTGCTGAAGAATAAATAAAATTAAAATTTCCTCTTTTTGTGAGTTAAAAATTCGACTAAATAAGTTGCAAGTCAAAACAAACAATTAATCTATATTCATTGATTTCTTAGCAAAAATTAATTTTAACTTCAGTCTGACTGTAAAGAAATGTAGAAAGAGTGATGCACCTTCACTCTCTCAATGAAGGCAGTGGTGTACTGGCCATTGGGCATACCAGGACAAATTCCGGTGGGCCATCAAAAAATCTGTATTTGGGCCAGTGGACTGTCAAAAAATCAATTTTTACCACAACTGTCTGTCTCTTGACCAGCCCTCTCTGTGTGCCTGTCATTCAGGGTGTGCAGAGAGTGTGCTGCATACCAGCCAATCACAACCAATCCGAGCCAACCCAGTCCCAACGGATAAGACCAGGGCTGAATTTCCTTCCCAGTACACCCCTGAACAAATGAGAATAAAGGTGAAACCAGATCTTTGACCTGATCTTAGTGCCATCACTGAACAATCAGGAGGAAATGCAGTGGTGTTCAGGGATAATAATCCTTTCCACTGGTTTTCCAACCTCTTAAAGGCTCCCATGCTGCCAATCAGCACCTGATTAACACCAAAGGCCTCCCCTTTCCCCTCCCTGCTTTCATCTCCACAGTGATCTACCCTCTGAGTGAAATGGAGACTGTGAACTTGTCAAAACCGAGTCTGTGGACAGTCTGTGTCTTATTATTAGCACCTCAACAGGTTTTACCAAAGCCAAGAAGGAATAAAACTTGGACATGCTTAGTCGTCTGTGTTTTTTTTCCTTTTCTCCTCAAAGCAGACAGCGGCAAGGAAATGATCATTATGCTTCATCATATCCCCATCATGGTTCTTTTGAAAAATGCTCAAACCAGCTCTTAAATTTGGTTATTTTCTTGGACCTTTCTTCATACTTGACATGATTGCTTTGAACTTGAATGTCAGCAAAGGAGAAATTCAATCTGACCCACTCGAATGCTTTTCACTGACAACTGGAGAAAATCCTCTCGGGTTAACAATAGGTCAATACTGAATGGGGGACTTAGGCCTATATGCTTACAGAGTCCCGGGAGAGGAGCTATCTGATGGTCCATCTGGTTAGCAGGTATAATCGGACCGGATCACAGGTGAGTCACAGATGGTAAATGTATGTGTATCAGTGTGTCTAGATCTTAATGGCCCAAGTGATTCATAAACTACTGTTGGAGGGTTATAATTCAATGGAACAGGCAGGTAGTATTTTACTAGCTTTTTCTACATACACAATTTTAAATAAAAACAGCATTTGTCGTCCTTGTACAATAGGAGAGACGAAAACACCTAATCACATTTGTGTTTTACAAGAACTTTGACAGAAAAAGCTGTATTCTGACCTTTATCCTACTTGTCAAAAATCTGTATAATTCTTCTTCCAAAGCTGAACACTATTGAAATGATCATTAAAGCCAGCTGAACAGTGGCCATGATGGATACAAGTGACAATTTTGGGATGATAATAAATGCTAAACCTGATGTAACAATAGCACAAGTGCATAAGAGTGGCAAACAGTAACAGTAACATCTATCAAAAGTTTGTTAATGTTAGCCACCATAAGCTACTGGTCACACCAGACCAAAGAAGGCTGTGCCAACAAAACCAACACCTGAGTGAATTCAACTGAGCAAAGGGTGAGTTTTATTGTTTATAAGTTCAACTTTTCATCTATAAGAAGAAGAAAGTGTTGTTTCTTCTTTCAAAAATTACACTGACTCCCTTTAAAGCTAAAAAACAACAGACCAGAGCTACTATGGTCAGATTTCAGTTGCCCAATATTAATTGCAGGTTTGTATACAGTCATGTGGTCCAAATCAGGCTTGAAAAGTCAAAAACATAGGTTTGGATGAAAGCAGTTATGTTCTATATGTTTTCTACATTTAGTATTTCCAAATGTGACACCCACTTAATAGAAACCTCTTCAAAGTATGCACAAGAATGTAGTGACAGACAGAAAAACACAGAAAAAAAGCACACGAATAGAGTGATATTTGTGATGACAAGGCTCTTTCTGTAGGTTGACCACAGTTGGGTCTATTAGGAGCATGTTTATTTGAGTCCAGCTCAACAACACATGCATATAGTATTTTATTACTAAAGCATCGCCATAGGACTTTCAGGGGAGATTTGGGGTGTGCTTTCAGGAAAACACAACCACTTATTAAAGTCTAGACGCAACATAAAACCATCAGAAGTCCTGGAGTAAGCACTCACAGGCTCTCTTGTACAGAACTGTCAGTGTCTGCTCAACCACGCTGGTTTTCTGCCGCTGTCTGTGCAGTGTTAGGAGAGATTTGGTGCATACATCAGCGCATCCATCCTAATGGATGGTGACAGCGCAAAAGGAAGTTCCTTACTGAATGCATCACAGTGGGACAACAATAGACCAAACAAAAACCCAGGTCAATGACTTCTCTACCATTTGTGGTGATAAACATACTGAAAATGTCCTACACCAAAAGGGTTTAAGAAACAATACAAAATCTATTAGTCCTTAAGCATGAAAACTTGTCATTTTTTCTTGAATATTACCCAAGCTGACTTGTAATATTTACAACTCTAAGAGATAGCTTTTTTTTACCGATGGTTTCCTTCGCAGCAGGGCCAAGACATTCCACAATATCCAGAGGTCTCCCACCTGCAGCAGAGTGAAGATATCCAAGTTAGATTTACAAGCTCTGAAACTGCATTCTGGTGGCTGAACCTGCATGCGGAAGAAAATAAACGTGTGGACAGGGCTCAAGGGAGGAAGAAACTTTTGGTTTTAAAACAATTTCCTGTCCCGCCGTCTCCTACAGGTAAGGACAGGGAGCTAGGAGAGCTATATCCTCCACACAACGGATTCCTTCATAAAGATAAACCCATGATTTTAAACAGATCATCCTAATATCATTAGAATTAGTCCGGAAAGCAGGAACTTATTTCGGAGACTCAGCAGAGGAGAGCAGTCATTAATTTAAGCTTCTTATGTAACCAAAACACTTAGGTGTCCTTTTTGGTGATACACATTACAACCTAAGGTTCACCCCACAAAAGAGCAAAGAGGTTGTACACCAAGTAAAAGTGCATCAAGTAAAAATAAGTATGAATCTTGTCATTTTTCACCATGACTCACCACAATGGTAACCATGACTTGGTGACCTTTAACAAAACAGTGAAGAAACGTGGAGGGCTGTTTGCCTCAGCCTCGGTCAGTATCTTGACATTCAAAGAGAAATCGTGAGCACTTTTGGAATGAAAGCATTTCTCTAATCTTTTAGCGAGACATTGAGATAGAGAACATAGCAAGGTGAAAGGAATGGGGCTGCCTGTGTCTGTGCACAGGAACAGGTCTCAGGAGTCCGGAGGTCTGGCCCACTCTTCAAATGGCACAGTGTTTGTTGGGGAATGTGCAATTATGGAGGCCAGGCCTTTGATCCAGGTTTTCCATCAGGGCTAAATTGTCCTCACATTGAGCGCTGCAGTGTATCCTTGGGCACTCCTTTATATTCTGCTGCTCTTTCATGTGCACCCCTCTGGAACTCAAAGCATCCCCTCTTGAAAAGTGAGCTTTGGCCTGTCCATGCTCTAGTGCAGGAGGAAAAAAAAACAAAAACTGGCCAGTGTGTCAGTGTGTGTGCCCGCAAATGACCATACAGTATGTATCTTGGAGAAAGAGTTAACAGAGTTTGTTTGTATAAGAGGCGAGTTGTGCGGTAAAGCTGGATATAAAAGTGCTGATGTGTTTGGATGAGTTAAATTTCATAATGCATGTGTTTAAGTGTGTGGAATAAGTGTTTGTGACAGGAAGTTTGTGTGCCTGTGCTTGCGTGTGTATGAGTCTGTGATTGTGATTCTTTCCACATGCTCCCATGTGTTATCTGTCCTCCTCATAATAACCACCACCTCTGTCAGATTAACCAGAGGGACTTTCTCTCTCTTTTTTTTTTCTTTTAGATAGCGACCTCAGTTACTCCTTTTTTTCACCAAACATCAATGTGCTCTCGTTGAAACGGTTCCTTCATATAGCCAATGTACTATGAGTTCATGTGAGCGATGGAAGAGGCTATTTATACCCCATGGTCACCTCAGATCATTAGATTGGTTCCCTAACAAGATGGAAATTTGCTGTCCTCTCTGTTTGTCCTCATGTGACTAAATGGTCTGACATGACACTACAAGTAAGGCTCTGTAATAATCAACCGCAAAGTGAGACCAGATGTTTTATAAGGAAGTAAAATAACAGTGGCAATAGAGGTGTTTTACTGGAATGTTCTATTTGAAGCCTTCATGTGAGTTTTCAAAGGGCGCTTTCTTTTATGATCACAATCATTTACAGTCCAAACTTGCTGTAACTATGTGTACGTTGTGTACTTTACTTTACAAATGGAGCATTGGTGTCTTTACTGAAGAAAAAAAAAACATTCAGAGGAAGGATTTAGTCTTGAAGGAATCTATCTGGCCAAAAGTAATAGCTCATTAGATGTTGAACCTAAAAAAATGTCCTCTCTAGACATTTATTATCATCACAGCGGAAGCACAGAAACTAAGAACTAAAACATTATCCAACTTTCAGTCTTTCAAGTGACATGTATTACTTTTTTATTGCTAACTAAATAGCCTACAATAATCATCATCCACATTTTCATTGTGGAATGAATGACGTACAAAACATTTCATTTGTACAACACAAGACTGAATATCACGTGTAACAGAGAGACACCTACAGTATAAATGCTTGCGTGATGTTTTTCTGTCGGTGTATCAATGTGTATGGCTGCAAGGTAAGTACATATAGATCAAGCTTCTACTTGTCATGTACATAAATAAAAAGCATGAAGACACTGTGTGCCAGAGGGGCGGCTTCTTGCTTTGTAATCACTTTGTTCTGATTACAAGTCACTCTCTGTGTCCTACTGTTAATTATCTGTCAAATTTTACTCTTCTGATGATTCGTTGCCAGCTTTGTTAATGAGATGACAGTGATAAATAAAAGTGTAAATGTGGTTTTAGCAAGAAAAAAAACAAATCTTCTGCATGAACACGTACATCAGGAGGTTTAGTGAAATGACTGAGTATCATATTTCACCTACTTCCTGTGGTTAAGGTAATAGCTTATTCCCACAGCCCCCCATGCTGTATCAGCCTTCAGCACACCGACCCCAACCATCTCAACAGAGTTTGGAGGACCTCAGCTGTTGAGCCGCTGTGTTAAAGAGCTGGAGGAATGTGTTTTAAGTGGTCTCTGCGTTTTGGATGAGGCCGGGCCAGGCTCCGCACTTAAAACCCTCTTTTCCCTCTCCGCTGGCGAGGTGCCAGGCTCCGCTGTAGGGTGGTGGGTCCCCTCTGAAGGCAACGGTGTGAGAGTGTGTGTGTGGGTGTGCGCGTTGCGAGCAGTTGGTGTCGGCGGGGGCAAGCCTTCGTTAGTGGCTCCCACTGTGGTGAGGAGAGCTCTGACGTGATGTCTCCCGTCTCTGAAGTCTCGGCCTTGTGCTGTGCTCACTGTCACTCAACTCCAAAATAAACATGTGTCTTCTACACACCCAGAGACCATGGGTAACCTGCACCATGTCTCAGAATATCCACTTGGCCCTTTAATAGATTCTTACTGTGTTTCATCCACCGCCAGCCGCTCATTACACTCACCAGACAGTTCTCTCTAAGAGAGGAGTCAGGACAGAGAATTTAACGTTATATCTCTAAGGGGAATAAACCACTATGAGTATTAAATAACAATTATATGAATTGGACATAATTTTTTGTGTGATTGTGAGATGGTCTCATCTTGTTTGCATTTACCAACACAGCCACACAGACCAAAAGAGATCCTCGCTGCCTTTGCTGTTGTGCTGAAGGTTGCAGGAAGCATGAATGGAAAGAGATGTTTCAATCCTATGAGACACATTCCCTTCTGATAAAATTTTATTACCACAGACAAAGGGAGGAGCTTGTAGAATTAGATCGGACTGGGACTGGTGCCGATGAGAGCTTGGCTGGCTGCCCTGGAAAGCCACACATGAGCGTATTTAATTGCCAGACAGACCAGAATAATTCTTCCATAATCTGAATTTATACAGTCACTTGAGTGGGGCCATAAC
The DNA here is from genome assembly GCF_910596095.1 of Thunnus maccoyii. Taxonomy (NCBI): domain Eukaryota; kingdom Metazoa; phylum Chordata; class Actinopteri; order Scombriformes; family Scombridae; genus Thunnus; species Thunnus maccoyii. Next base: position 21,669,660 of record NC_056546.1, on the reverse strand, counting down.
ACGCTGACAGTGTGTGTTGGATATCAAGACAGAGTGCCTGGTGCACATCAGTAGAGGCAGAGAAAGGGAGAGAAGGATAATGTGGGTATTGTCGAGTTGAAGGGCCCCATCACTGTACCAGCGACTGTAATAGCCGCGAACAAGCGCTCCTTCAGAGCCGACCTTCCGCGTCTTCCGTCAGACAGCGACAGGGAGACATAAAAACGGCCCTCAGCCCTTGACAGAGCACACTTGTCTGGGGACGACTTTTCAATCTGGTTATCTTGTGAAATGCAGACATGCGAGGGCCTCTCTGTGCCCTGCAGAGTCACTGGTAGGAGTGAGAGTGGCCTTGCTTCCTCTCAAGGGTCTTCTGAGAGCCACATTCATTAGAGATCTCCTGTCATGAAGAGGATAGACAAGTGTGTGTGTGTGTGTAATTTCTTTATGCATGTTCGGGCATGTGTATTCGTGTGTCTGGTAAAGTGCCAACATCTTCAGTGAATGATAGATGCCTCCAGTAAGGTCAACACTCACCCCCCGTAAGCGTCCCTGTGTTTTTCCTTGACCCTTCTAAGAGGTCGCCTTGCCTTGTTGCATCTGTCCCACTCTGGAGACACTCAAGGAGAGCGAGTGCTTTTTAAAAGGCAGGGGGCAAGGCTAGGCTTCTCTTCCAGTTGTAGATCTTTCCTGCCCGCATGGTTTTGTCCTTGAAGAGCCATGAAGGATTATTCTGTGTGGTCCCAACTTTCTCCGATGACACGTCTGTCAATGCAACATTTCCTCTCGGTTCCGTGAAGTGCATTGAGACAAGTTTCTTTGGTGCATTTTTTAAAAACAACTTTAGACTAATGGTTGGATAAAGGCATGTGTTCCTCATTTAGATGAGATGATAGTCAAAATCCCACCTGCTGGCACTTCCGAAATCCTGAAAGACATCTTAGAAGACCTTGGAAACATTCTTATTTCCTTTTTAGCTTCATTTATTTACATAAAGAGCTGCAGGAGGACATTTTTATTTAATCGTTCCTAGTTCTAGTTTGTTATGAATTTTCTTTTCTTTTTAACACGCTGAAAAAAAATTTTTTGCATAGGTTACTTTAATTTCTAGTTCAAGTTTCCCTGCATATGTTTGTTATGAATGTTCTTGGATTAAATTAATTTGTTTGATATCATACATGCATCTTCCAAATGCAATTTCACTAAACATAGGTTGCTTTACAGGGAAAATGAGAGTTTTGAATCTGTATGTTAAATCTTGTCATCTGGAAAGTTCATAATAGAGGTCCATCTGTAGGTCCATCTGCTATCTACATTCAGTCTATGCACGACATTAGATTTTATCTTCCGGATGAGCTGGATGTGTTTTGTGTTTGGAGGCAATCTGATGATTTTTTGACTTACTGAATGTATTCTCTCCTTGACCAGGGGGTATGTTTTCATCCATCCCTCTTTTCCCTGCGATGAATGGTTTGGCCCCGAGTGAGCAGTAAGTAGTTTTCATAGCTGAAGGCGGTGCACGGTACCTACAGCACGACGTAGCTGCTATTGCTCAAGAACAGCTATTTGGCAGTCTGTATGTAGAGCTGAAGCTGGAGGATGAACAAGCGTAAATATACCTTTACCCTCATGCATTTTCAGAACTAATCTGTCCCCAGAGTATCAGTCCTAATCAGAGCTCACTACCTCAGCTGGCCCATCAGTAACATAATCCCATCCAGAAACATGATTAATTGATGGTGTTTGACCAGAAGTGCTCAGCTTTTCCAATAGAAATTAATTTAGCTCACCATCAGGCAATTGCATAGTAAGAAACACAACCTTGCCAGCTCAATAACAAATTCAATTGCAAGCTCTCCATCTCCAAAAGATACATCTACTAGATTTTGTCGTTATTCTATTTTCTATTGGTTAGCCGTGAAATTGCCAACTGTAACACAGAAGTTTCCAGAATTCTACAACTACATGATAAATGTGGCTGACACATACAATAGCTTGGCTCTTGGAAACTTCCATGCAACATGGAGCAGAAACTTGAGGCCTCAGTTGTGAAGTGATGGGCTGGACGCTGCAGAGGAACCCCCTGCTTGGAAGCAATTTAGGCTGAAGAGATGCACTCTAAATCATCTGTCCAGGGCCTGCAACAAAAGAGAAATGGATTCGGCATTAGCAGTGATAGCCTTTCAGGGAACTAACCCTCTCGTCTCTGCTGAAATGTGACTGACTTTCTGTCTTAAGCTAATAATAACACAGAGGGATTTTGCTTTCCTGTTTTTGGACTGTCATAAGGCTGTGTGTAGTCTGTATGAGTCAGCATAAATATTCATGTCGCTAGACTGTGCAAGTATTTCCAAAAACAGAATGCAAATACGTGACACTAATAGCCTCTATTTGATTTGTTGAATGAAAAGAAAGCAGAGACAAGAAATAACAGCACATAAAGGAAGAAATAACACATAAAGGATTGTGGAATGTTTTAATTACAGTAATTTGGATGAAGAATTACATGTGGCTACTGCGCTCTGGGTGAAATGTATTGTATGTACTTCATGGCTGGGCTATTATTAGTGAATGCGTAGGAGGACCTTCACAGCACGGTGCTGACCTTACACTGTAATCAAATGGATCCATAGGTTAATAAATATTCATTCCCTAGGAGCAAAACAAAGGCGGTTTGCAAACTTCTAAAGCTATCTCTAAATCCCTGCTTTATCATTATGGACACAGTTTGGCTTTGTCTGCGGTAATAGTTTTTGCCACAGTGTTTTACAGCCCTGATGTGTTGTGTGTGACAGTGTCAAAGTTTAAAATCGGCCACAGGATGTCTGGCTGTGAGAAATCTGCGTATGAGAGAACACATAAAAGCAAAGCAGTGGAACTGTGGTCCACAAAACTACATATTGTGATAGAGATTGAGAGAATGAGGACACGAGCGAGGAAACGGGAGAGAGGAGGGGAGAGTTCAACAGTGAGGGAGTTAGTGGGGAGGGCAGAGGGAGGGATAAAAGCAGGAGGCCCAGACAGGCTAGAACAAGAAAGCAAAGAAAAATATCTAATTGGAATTAAGTGTCCTGACAGAGTGCGTGGGCGACTGAATTCCGCAAAGCGTGCTGCTTTTCCACTTGCAAAAAAGAAGTACAAGAGTATAAGAGAAAAGGTAAAAAAAAAAAAAAAAAGAAAATCCCCTTGCATTTGAGTAATTTTATTTCTGGGCGGGTTTGGTTTAGACAAATGACAGAAGGGTGTGGAGGATGGCCATAGCAGCATTTCCATTTCAAACTCCTTTCTGCTAACAGGCGTCAAGACACCACATTGGCTGTGCAATTGGCTTCCAAACAGAGGAAATGCTCGCCGATGACAAACTTAAACCACTAATTAAATTTCCAATTTCTAATGAATCCTAATTACTAACGAGACTAAGAAGTGAGCGTTTCTGTGTGCATCTAGAAGTGTGTTCCTGTGTCAGGATGGAAGGGGTCAAAGGGCGCCGCTGCCATTTAAGGGGTCAGTTTCTGAGGCAGTTTTCTCTGTTTTTATACGATATGCTGTTCATTTGGACAAAAGTGTTACATTTATGGGTTTATTCGTGATCACACATATATATCTTTGGATTAAAATCTTATCTGCATGTGAAGGAGGATATTCAAATGTTGACAAAAAAAAGAAGATTTCACCACAAAATTGGTAGTGAGCCATAACTTCACACATTCCCTCATGTTGTGAAAAGTAGATCAAGGCTTCAAGTGCGGAAATGATGTCTCAGCCAAAGGGACGATCCCTTCTCTGTCCACTGACCTTTGCTTGTCCAAGGTAAAGTGTGTAGTCTGCTTCCAAGTCTTGGTGAGGGACTTGGGGGGCCCCCACAGACACTCAGCCTGACCACCAGGCAGAACCACAGGATATAGCTTTACACATGACATATCGCAAAGGAAGCCAGCCAGATTTAAGCATGATATGCATGTCAGTGTTTTTCTTCTTCTTTTTTTTCTGGGTGTCTGTTATAACTGATGAAAATCAATCCGTGGATGTTTTCCCATCACGCTGTACTGCACTGTTGTTCCTGCTGTGTGGGCTTCCCCTTCAGAGTCCCCTGGTGGAGCAGCATGGTTCTCTGGTTTAGGAGTCCAGACACAATGCTCTCTCTCTCTCTCTGTGTCTCTTACTCTTTTTCTACTCAACACAAAGCTCCTTGAGAGGGAGGTTCATATTCTACTTTGGTGGCTCGCTGCACCCCTAAATAACACATGTAATACAGATGAGTTTGGAGCGAGAGAAGGGTGGGTGGGACATTATAATATTGTGTACCCTGAGACCCCCCAAAGTAATGTGGGGCCACCCGGGCAAGTGCCAACCACAAGGGGACAGAAAAAGAAAAATTGAAAACTATTTATTAATTGTCTCAACATTTGAGATACTGTAAAGCCTTTACACTTGAGACACATCGTGAAAATAAGCCCCAGCCTTTGCATCAAGTTCTATATTTACAATATAATGTGTGAGGCGCAGTATAATGACAGCCAACTGGTTATGCTACATGTTAATTAGTCCTACTTCTGACGCGGAGCTTAGCTGCTGTAATTAGTGGTTTAGAGGAGCAGAGACATTGTTAGTTTGGAGTGACGTTGGTGCAGTATGAGTCACATCTGTAACCATAAAACATTCCAAACAAATAGGGCTCAGAGTGAGTTTTTCCCACATATTTCTTAAATGGAACACCAGGTTTGCCCCTCCACATACTACATCCCACCACCTGTGTCAGGGGGAGCGATCAGGGACCACTTTGAGAGTGTAATTGAAAACCTAAGGCTTTCTCTGCGGTGGACACGGTATTTGAGACTCAAAGGGCACAGAGGGAAACTTAACTCCAGTTATTGTTCGCTGTATAACCATAATCAAGGGAACACCCTTTCTCACTATAAAGTCAAAAATAGAGGTATGAAGTGAGAATATTGTGCTGATAAAATGCATTACGTGCAATATAGAGTTATTTGTGGACTTTGTGGTTAGTCTGGAAACAAAAAAAACAGAATGGAAATCTAGTGTATTAGAGCAGTTCTGAGGGGCCACTTCTGCTCCAGCTGCAGACAGGAGGACATTTTTCATTAGAGCCGGTGTTGCTGCTGCATTGTTCAGCGGTGTATCTTCGCTTGACATATGCATTCAACTCTTGCCATAAGGCAGGGTGTACCTCCCTTTCTCTCAAGGAATCTCCGCCATGCACTCTCATCCTGACACACCCCTTAAAGCATAAACATTTGGAGATCCCAGGCTGATAGCCGGACAGTCCCTCTATGTAAAGGCCATCCTTTATGGGTCATTCATCCTGTTCAGTCAAAGGCCAACGCAAAGCTTTTGGACGTCAGCTGAAGGTCACATAATTTTAGAAACCTGTATGTGAGGTGCTTGGGAGAGAAAAAGACGCTTGATTTCTCATTTAATCTCTTTTTGTCAAATATTAACTGTACCAGAGGCTTGTAGAAGGTATATTACTGTTGATCAATTATGGTCTTTCATTGCTTTTCCAATTCAGTCTCTGGACATCAAAATATTAATTCTTATCAGTCAAAAAACATATTTTCGTTATTATTAGCAAAAATTACATTTTATTCACTGAGCTACAATATTTATTAAAGCCATGGAGGACAACAGCCCAGTTGCCACCCCTGTCTAGTGAAATAACCTTAACATATACACACAAAAAGATCCCTCTGATTTCACTGACAATGCGCTTATGGCAGCCAAATTCAGAGATATTCAGTGTAGAAAATCTTGCTTTTGGGAAAATATATAAGAACTACGGGACTAAGACTTTACTTAAAGGTATGTAAAATGTTCCTTTATGTAAAAAAGACTATTCTGCACAAACAGTGGCACATTTTATAATCTGCATTATCCATCTATGGTGATCCTAGTGTATTTCTTCTTGAGCAAAAATGTAGTCACCTCCCGGTCCATTCAAACTTTCCTCTCCATACCATCTAAACCCTGCTTCAAGCTACACTGACCATATCATTTATATTACTGTACGACCATGTAACAATTACCATGTAGGCAAACGGAAGCGTGCTCTAAAGACATACAACAGCTCCATGTAAAAATGTCACCTGGCCTTTGACATCACGACATTAATACTGACCAAGCCATCTCATTCCTGCGCAAACAGAATTATTTTGCCAAGATGTGGAGTAATCACCAAATGTGTTACTGTTAAACAGAAAAACATGCTGGGTGTATCCTTTGAATACTCTTGTCCCTAATGGTGTAAACATTGACTTTATACATTGACCCTAATCCTTCTCTGAACCGTGTCATTCTCTTTTCTACTGTTTTATTAAAAAGGGCGCTACATTTTGAAACTGCTATAAAGTATAATTAATCCTTGTCTACTTATTTTTGATGATAATTCATTGGCATACAGTTTACATACTGTAAATACAAAATCCCTGGCTCAAATATTAAGTTATAGCATTAAGCATGTAAGTGTGACACATTTTGGCAGACCTGTCGCACAGCCAGATGTACTGTTTCTTGGACATAAACACAATATGGTATATTCTCAGCTGATAATCTAACAGACAGTCTTGGCTTGCTGAAGCTCCACTACATTTTTATGGACAGAAAGTGCTGTTTGTGGCTTTTGAAACTATCTTCTACATTTAACATAACTTTGACCAAGCTTATTAAACAGTCATGCGTCACCTCTTGAAAATTGTTAACCGAGCTGTGCTCATCCTGCCATGGCACATAAACAAGTAAAATGTTTGTTTTCTGACCTTCGAGGAGAGATCACGGTGTCTGTTACTGTAACTAATGGCAAAGAACTTGTACTGCCTTGCCCCTAACCCTGTCCAGATGGGACGTCTGAACATTAGTTCGGAAAAGTTAAAAATAGTCCGCAAAGTAACACTTCATATATCATTCTCGGCCCTGTGGCAACCAGCTGAAAGAGAACAAACCACGTCACTTTTTCTCAACAATGAAGGAGATGCTGGAGGAACTCTGACATTTACAGAGATGTTGTTTTTCTTTGTGTGGAGCAAAGAAGAGAAATTCTTCAAACGCCTAATTCAGACCATCTTTCTTTTAAAATGTCAGATTCAAGCTTGTAGAATGTAGAAACATTTTCCCAGTACAGTGAGCGCATTCATTAAATCCGACATGGGACTGGGATTATTTTTCTTTGCTGTTAACACTAATAGCTCGCAGGGTAAACCACTGCTGCCAAGCTGATTATACTTAAGTAACTGTTAAATTAGATGATATTCTAAAAGGAAAAGTGAATCAGGACCATTTTTGTCCTTGACTTTGCTTGTAGGATGATTCAGGCAGAGGACTGTGTACACAGGAGTTTCAGGGAGGTTCTGTTTTAGCTCAGGTGTTATGGTGATATGTGCCTCAGGCCCAGAAGCATGCTATTTTCAACAGTGTGCATGTCACGACATATTTTTAGTACATGGCTGGTTGGTTGTACATGCAAAACTGCTGTTGCAGGTGTGTGAGTGTGTGTGGGTTTTAATGTGTTAGCTTGCAAGACAGAACAAGGGAAGAGTAAAAGGAAGTGAGAGAGGAAAAAGCGAGAGTCGGATCGAGCTCAACACGGTTCACCACAGATGGTTATTGTTTAGGATTCCAGGGTCATGATCTCATGCTGCGCTCTCCCTCTATCTCACAGATCCTGTAGGCTATGAATTAATCAAACGAAACACAAGCCTTGATATTGTAAGTACTCTCCTATCAGATTACCGACTACAGCCCCTGTCAACAGAAATCGGATTACTTCAGCAATAGGCAGAGACACTTGTGATTATAGTTGTAGCCAGCAGCGCTTTGGAGAAGAACACGAGCCCTGCCAAAGTTCAGGGGAAGTAATCTTTTATACATCGAAGGACATCTGCGAGCAGCTCACCTCGAGTCTGTGTGACAGAGGTAGACTTCCTTCTCTCTCTTTCTACTGTGTTTACTTTGCTGTTAACTGGGGGGATATCCTGTCGCTGCACGCTCTCTTTCTTCTTTCTCTGTCTCCTCAGCCAATCACAGTGACGAGTGCAGTAAGGATGTCAGCAGGAGAAGCCTCTGATAGATAACGCTCCAAAAAAGCCTCTTTGTTTGCACAAGACAACCAGCAAAAGCCTTTGATGGGATGAAGTGTCCCCGCCTGTCACCCACCGCCTCACACCTCCCATTATCTCCGTCTCCTCCTCCCTGTGTGTGTGTGATCCCCGCGCACAGCGACGCAGGACTGAAGCATTTAGCTGCTGTCAGTCAGCGAGAACAGGGGCGCGGAAGAGGACATAGAGGAGCTGTCTTGGCTGACTGCTGGCAAACGAGCCACGGAGGCCCCATTACTTTCCCCGCTTGTCAGGAAGGAGTTAACCCCAGGGGGGGAGGCCAAACATTAGGCTCAATGGTAACTGAGTGTGTAATTAATGCCGCAATGTGTCCAGTCCCCAGGACCTTCTCAACCTCGGGACCCTTTCTCAGACTCTGGAAGAGAGGGAGAGGTCAGCAGGAGGAGAGGGGGGCATCCGGGCCCCCCTTATGCCACTGCATCTGTCCAGAGAGGGGATATAGTCTCTGTCGCGGCCTCAGGCGAATGACCCTTGTCAGCCATGAAGTTATAGGAGACAACAGATTGGTCTCCGATGACGGATGTGTGGAAGGAGAGAGCGTTTCATAGTCTCATGATTTACATTGACTCCTTCCTTAAAGTATTGCAGTTCGGTAGAAAAGGGTTTAATAGCTTGAACACAGCATAAGTGACTCAATTAGTTGGTAATTATTTTCTTGTTGCTGCTTGTGAAAAACTGTGGAGCAATTTTCAAATTCCAGTCGGTGTATTATTTATGAGCTCTGATTCAAATAGCTATTTAAGGAGCAGGCATCATTTTGAAAATGTCCGCTTACAGTATGAATAATAGATCTACATAAATCTTTTGGCACAATTGCTGAGGGTAACAAATTACTTTGCCTTTATCTCTCTAGACCATTGATATTAAAATAACAGACGGCACAATCACTACAACATCAATCAGGATGAATGTTTCTCTTTTTTTGAAGGACGACAGCTATGAAACAATTTCTGCTGTGCATCAATTCGCACATTGTACATATTGTTAGTATTGTCTGGCTTGGCTGGTTTGATGGAGTAGATGGGTTTGGACATGTTCAATCCATTTATGGCTTGGGAGGGACAGGTCATGTCCTGTCCAGTTACATCAAAATACCAGCAAACTACTGAGGAGTGTCTACAGATAGCTGGCGTGGTGAGTCTAGCTGGTTCTGGGTTTGAATGTCTTATTGATTAATGCTCTTACTGCTTTGACTGATCTTATCAGGGCTCATATTTTGTTTGGCATCTCACTCAGATTCCAAAATTTCCTTACTTGTTCATTTTTTGCTTAAATCCTACATTTCAGGCCAAGATAGCTATGTAAGAGCTAACTTCAGCCTCGTGGATTCTGTGAGAGCATTTCGGAGTTGTATAAATAAATCTGAAAAGACGTTCATAGAATTACACTTGATCTGGGAAATGTTGCTGTCTGCCATGTCATTCCATGTTTGTTTCAGATGCTGGTAACTGGTGATTAAGTGCATTTTTGGCCTTGACCGAGATCAGTCAGCCAGTAAACAATAGTGTGATTGGTTTCTTCGTCAGAGTTTGGAGTAAACAAATAACACGCTTCAGTAAGAGACTTGAGCCAGAAAGGAAACTGGCATCGGCAACCACGGCCTCAAGTCTTGAAGTCAAATGGCCTCCTATGTAGCTCTCCCCACCAGGAATCTTGATGACCAAAAGCCATCTAACTCTCTTGTCAATGGTGGTGAGAGCCGCTCGACCACATGTGAGCATTCCTGGGGCACCACGGCCTCGCCACAAGCTCATATTTATCGTGTGTGGTTGAAACGCCACAGAGGAGCCCACACACACACACACACACACACACACACACACACACACACACACACACACACAGTGTATACTGTCTGGCCCTGCTCTACTATATCTGTCCAGCTCTGTTGCTCCTCTCCTCCGTAATATAGACAGAATCAGCAATATTGTCAATGTCAGCAGTCCAACTCCTGTAAAACAAGTCTGCAAAGACGTCTGGCAGCCATGAAGTCACGATACAACAAGCCTCCCATCAAGATCAGTGTGCTGTAACTTGCTTTAAGGGTGACCTACCAGGCTGGTACAGGGTAATTACTGCTCCTCTAAGTCTTTTGTATTTTAATTAACCCAAAGTTAATGGAGTTTAATCACTAACACCGAAAAAGTTCCCTCTCTTTACAATGCACGGAGTGTGTGTTATAGGAGATATAACGACTGTCAGATCAGTTGTCTCTGACACACACAGACCATTAGCAGCCAGTAAGAAGTGCGGGGAGTCCTTCCTCTGGGCCCTTTGATTGTGGACTGTCTTAGTAGTTTTAGTGGTGCTCGGCTATTATCATCCTCCAAGGTAACATGCAACGGTGCTTTTATGTCTTCCCTGAACTTTGGACCCAGCTGGATGTGTTTAGAACTGTTATAATGTAACAGAGGTTCAAAAGATTTCACTACCTTCCATTTAGCTCTCCTGCTGACACTGTTGGGCCACTTTAATATGCTTCCACACTGGGTCTGGATCTCATCAAGACCATATGAGGAAAGGGGGAAAGGTGGGTGGGTTGACAGGGGGACGGCTTTACATGGAGAATCAATGTGATAAAGTGTGGATCCATTAGCTGCAGTGGTGGTGAAGCCTGACAGATACAACTGGCTTGCTGGGCTGATTAGCACAAGTTTAGGGAGCGACTTTACACGAGTGACATTATGTTGTGATAATTGCTATCAAAAGGGGGTGCAATCCTTTGTTTTGACTGCATTTTAGCAGCTTACTTTTGCTTTTAAGGTGTGATATCTGACTGCAGCAGCATTCGGAGCTGCTTGAAAGAAAAGCAATATCAAAAAGCACACTTTCACAGTTTCAAGATACCTAACAGCCCCCAACTCAGCTACACCAGTGTCAGCCCAGGCATAAGTACAGAGTATTTTCTTAGGCTATGGCGTCACTTTCCCCTGGACTCTCTGGAGAGTGTGGTGGGACGCTGTAAAACTTTACTGAGGGGAGTAGTGCAACATGGGAGTGTCTCACCTCCATTAAAGTCCCTGCCAGGGTGCTGTGGCATTTAAACACTCATAAATAAATAACGGTGAGATCTACAAACCCCTAACATGGAGTTCCCCACTCTGAGGGGGAACAGCAGGGGGGACCACAAGGGGTGCGACAGAGAAGGAAGGGTCAGTGTAGGCGTACTGGTCTGATACCAAACTAAATGGCCCCCAAAAAAACTTTACAGTAACCGCTAATACCCGCTGGCCCACTGTAGTCACACAGAGCCTCAGCCAAGCCTCTGCTCCCTCGGAGAACGAGACCATTATAGTCATCATAACCAGGGTGTTTTTCTTACTCTTGTTTTACAGGCGAGGGGTTAAGTCACCAGCATCTGGATGCCCATGCTGCAATTGAGGGAAGGTCAGCGCAGGAGCAGGCCTTTTCAATACTGTGAAATAAATTGCTGAACCAAACAGGGATGTTGGGCAGCTTACACAATGTAAATTTCATCTAGGTGAGACATTAATAGCTTATATCCTGCTCTTGGCAGTTTGAGGTTGTGCCTGTTGCAGAGCAAGTGATGAGTGTGTGGTGGGGAGCCATGGATTAATCTGCTGGCAGAGTTGACATAGAGAGTGAGAGGCGGAATTGGGAGAGAGTGGCAAAAAGCTGTTAGCAGCAGAGCAGGCTGACATCATCAGAGCTGATACAATCAAAGTTCTGGTTGTAAACGGGCCCTCCAGTCCAGAGCGGAGGGGCTGGGCTATGTCAGCCTCCTGAGGTAATGCGCATTGCTGTGAGTCCTGCTTGCTCTGCACCAGGAGGATTTGGAGGGATTTTGGGTGGGCCTTTCGCAGTGGCGTCCCTCTGGTGTCTAGATGGACAGTGCCATTGAAGTGAGATTGATCTGCGGTTGGAGCCGAGCCCTGTGTCTGAATGAAGACAAACGAAGGCCCCTACAACAGCCACTGATCTTCATCTGTTATAAAGAGAGCGGACAGGACAAGAGCTAGAGCAAAGTGTGTTTACCCAGGTGTGTGTTGTAGCTTGCCAGCTGCTGTGGAACAATATTGAAAGCAGACTGAAAGCTTAGCTGTATGTACAAACCTGAGCAAGAAGAGTGTGTTCTTTATAAAAATGACTTGGTTTATTATTATTTTATTTTTTTTTGTGATCAAGTTTTTATTGTTAAGTACTGGAGGCTAGGTTGAATATAACAGCAAACCATCAGCCTCTACATACATCTGTAATACTGGACATGGATCATTTTAACATAAGCATACAAACATGGTGCTTTGTTTATCTATGTATATTATGATATTCATCAACTGCCTGACAAAGGGCCCCTCCAGTCTGTAAAGTTTCCCTCCCTTCCCCCACCCTGGATGGCACGTGGGTAAGACAACCCAAAAACAACAAGACTGAAAAATAAATAAATAAAATAAAAAATAAAAAAAATAAATAAAAATCATATAAACGGCAATAAATAAATAAATGAAACATCAGTTATAAATGTCAAAAACTGCCACAAGAAAACACTGTAGACCATATCTTGGTAATAGTATAATCATTTGTATACAGATGTTATTTCACAACCTGGCTTATGTAACTTAATTTAACTTTCTCCAGTGCCAATTGTATTTCCCTTCACACCGCTGGTTCAAGCTGTAGAGCAGGGATATTCAATTATATATTCAATTGGGACAGATTTTAAAACCAGGAAATGTAGATGGGCCAGAGATTTTTAACAGCCTATTTAAAAAACTTTTTTTTTAGCTTTTGGTGATGACAAATTTTAAACAAACAAATGGATGGCAAATGGATGTAGTAAAAAATAGCAATGTTTATTGTTTCATTTTTGAAATAGAAAAATATTTTTGGTCAAATATCTGAACCAGACATATCACAAAGTGCAGAAACAGAATAAAAAAGAGCTAACATTATAAATACACAGAATTATATCAATCATAACAAGTGGCAGTAACAGTAACCAATAACACACTCTATCTCTCTCTACCAGTATCTCCATGTACGTCCACTAAAAGTGCTTGTTTTTGCCACTGACAGGCTTCCTATTGTTGCAAAAATTGCTCAGTAGCAAAAACAAGCACTTGGACATACATGGAGATACTGGTAGAGAGAGATAGAGTGTGTTATTGGTTACTGTTACTTGTTATGATTGATATAATTCTGTGTATTGATAATGTTAGCTCTTTTTTATTCTGTTTCTGCACTTTGTGATATTCAGATATGTGACCAAAAATATTTTTTTATTTCAAAAGTGAAACAATAGACATTGCTAGTTTTTACTACATTCATTTGCATTTGTTAAAAATTTGTCATTACCAAAAAGCTAATAAACAGGTTTTTAAATAGGCTGCTGACATTGTCTAGCCCTTCTACATTTCCTGCTTTTAAAATCTGGCCCAATTGAATTTGTAATTGAATAGCCCTGGTTTACGCCCTAAACAAAGTAACTTATTTTTGAAAATGGGTATATGTGTATGCCAATTCACATCCCAATTTCCCAATTTTTCAGCCTGCTGCCATGTTTGGATAGAGTGAGATATAATAGGACCAAATTTTTCCCGGCAATGCTTACGGTTTATTATTTTTTGAAGGCAAATAAAGGCTGAGGTCTGCCTCTGAAACACACTTTACTTACAACCCCTGCTCTGCTTTCCCATAATCCTACCTTTCCTTATCTCAGTAAAGAAAATTTTCCGCAGTTGAGATGATTTAGATATGTATGTTACAGAAGGAGTTACAGTCCTTTTGGTCTCACTGTAGGAGACTGAGCACAGGCTGCCTCCAAAATATTCACAGGAGAGACACAAGTGATCATAGTTTCAATTCATTCAAGCAGTTTCTCCCGAAAATTGATCCAATTGTGTTATACTTTTCCACAAAATATGTATCAATGCTTAAAGCTGCTCAGTGAGTTAAATAAGACCAGAAATGGAGACGTGGTTTTGCAGAAAACTTTTGGCTTGCCTACTTAAGTGTATATCTGTAACACTGTGGATTCATATTCCCAACCCCAAATTTTCACTCTGCATGAGAGAAGTATTGCAACAGTTATTGGCAAAAGAGCCTGACTACAAGCTTTTTTTCACTTCAGTGTATAAAAGTATTAGTATGGTAGTCATGCCAGGAAAAGTAAATCCTCCAGAGCTCTGTGCATGCACATGTAAGTGTGTGCGTGTATGTCTGCACATGCAGAAGTGTGTACTTATACATGTGTGTGTGCAGACAGAGACAAAATCAATCTCATCAATTCAGTGGGGTATTTCCAGCAAGCCCACTGCTTCTAATTACAATAGACCTTGCAGTCATTGTCTATTTTCTCTTTCTTTCATTTGTCTGCCATCAGCTTCATATGGTTGTAGTTTGCATTAATTCATATGTGGTCCACATTTGTGTTTGTAGCCTCAGAAGTTTAATCTCAGCCCAATCACAACAGAAAGGTATGTTCCGGATGCGTCTGAGAGTGATCCCATCCCTGCCCTCTGGATATAAGAGACTAGCTATATTCTCACATGTCTATGCATTATATAGCATTACTCAGTCCGACACAGCATAATCATCAGCACCCATCGCCGTGAAAACACACACACACACACACACACACACACACACACACACACAAAAACTCTTACACTGTTTTTGCATGTGAGCAAAGCAGAACACTGAAATATGAAATTGTTTAAAACACAAAGATGACAACTTGAGAGCAGTTATGGTTTGCAAACTGAAAAAGTATCCATATGGCACAGGGATAATGTCTTTATGTTAAAGAAAACAATGTACAGAATGTTTTGAGTAGCAGGGGGTTTTATGAATGCTGCACACATGGAAGGAAGTCATGCCATTTGCATTCAAATTAAAAACAAACTTCAGTGCAGGCGGTTATCTGTATAATATTATTTTTAAGCATTGTGTATATATATGAATATATATATATGTATATATATATATATATATATATATATATATACACACACACACATGTATACTGTTTATGTAGAATGTGGTGCGTAGTATGTCTTCCATATCCCTGTACACAGTATGTGAGGTCCTGTTGTCCTTGTTCTACTGTATGTCTGTCAGTATGTTCTGTATATAACTCTGTATATTGTCCATCTGAGTCTGCACTAATAGTGCCAAGATAAATTCATGTACATTTATTTGTCTTGGCAATTAAAGCGCGTTTGCTCCCTTATTCAGAAAGTGAAAGTCATTGCGGTGCAGGCCAAAAATGGAAATAATCCTCTGGCCAACAATTGAATTTGATAATGAAACTAAAATGCAATATCTGTATGATTAGTGGGATTGTAGGGAGTCTGTTCATTTTTATTGCTCTCCTAATAAGGGCCAATCAGGGCAATAATGAATGTTACTGGTGTGGTGCCACATGCAGCGAATGTGACAAATTGGCTCTCGTAGTCAGTGCGGTTTTCCACAGAGCTGATCTGACTTGACATTTGAGAGGGTATTCCTCCTTTGGCAGGGACTGTGGAAGATAATGACTGCCATATTACATCAACATAGTGCCATGCCAACTGCTCAAATGATGACACATCCCATGATGCAAAGCTTTAATGTGCTTCCCGTCAATGGTTGTCATACGGCCCTCAATATTAGTTATTTCTCAAGCGGTGTCGCATGTTGTAACAGATAGTTACACAATGATGAGTGCACAGAGGGAGCTCAAAATGGACCATAGAGACATTATTATACATTTTATGTATATTTATCTTTATTAAAGCATGTATCAATATTAAAATATCAGTCTGAGAAATTTCCTGTTTTTCATAGTCCCACTTTATGGTTTTAGTATAAGATGATGTATATTTGATTTCTGTGGCTACATGCCAAACTACCTCCTCTGAACTGCATCTCAACTTGCGTTGACCAATTTTAAAATACTTGTAGCCTTCGTAGATAAAAAAAAAAAACAAGCAAACAGAAAACATCCTTTGCTCCTTTTTTGTACAGTAACTGTACTGCTGTAATGCTGGTAAACAGGATCAGTCTTGACGAGAGTTTATTCAAGGTCTTGTCCCACCCCAGAAGATCTATGAAAAAAGAAGATGATTCTATTTACTTGACCACATTAATCATGTTTGAGCCCTTGTTGGCTTTATTCTCCTGGAAACTATCTGTTGATCAGCATTTTGCTTCCCCTTGTGAGCCAGACCGCCATAGATTGTTTACTATTGTTAGAGCAAAAATATCCCTCAAACTCGGCTGCGAGTTGTTAAATAGTTACCCTGACTTTTCAAGAGTGAGTAAAAATCAAAAAGCAAATCCCTGTTCGCTTAATGCCTCCCTTTTTATTGGATATTACTCTGGATTGTCAGGTGTGGGTGGGCTTGGCTGGTCTTCAGCCTATTAGCTTCAAGCCACAGACTGAACAACCTTGCCAGTTTATAAGTCACAGCCAGCCAAGACAAGGTGGTGGTCTAGATTTCCAGAAATCAAAGCAGATTGTTGTAAATCGTGATCATCACTTCCTTTCTTTATCCAAGTAAAGCAGTTTGGAGGTGGCAGGAGATTATTCTACCAGACGCTGGTGTAATGTAGTATGTTTGGCTTTACCTATCCATCTGGAACACATTACACAACACAGGGTACACACTGTCATGGCAACATGGGCAACAGGGTCCCAGGTCCACAGCCAGATCATTTAGGTCTCAAAGAAAACAACTGATGTCACTCAAAGTGTCGAGTGGAGATGCCAGATACATTTTAGATTGGCGAGTGACTGAATGAGAGGATCAACACTTGTGAACAGTGTTATCTGCCACACACTCATACAGTGAAAGCATGAAATTACTGCACAGTTGCATATTGTAGCCACTGCCGAGACTGTTAGCTCTGTGGCTGTGGTGAGCGGACTCCCTGCTGGGTGCTGTTGGGAAGGGGCCACTCTGTGGTTAATTAGCGGGCAGTGATTTGGCCCCAAGAGGGCCAAGTCGGCCCACCAGTGAGCTCACTTCCCCTCGTCTTCACACTCACATGCACGGCCGCTCCCCAGCTATGAGTCAGCCCATGGAGAGTGAGAGAGCGAGAGGGAGAGCGAGAGACAGGAAGTCATTTTACCCGCATCGGGCCCATCTCCAGTCTCATCGCCTGCCAACTTTGAGTAGTGTGATTACAGGCGAAACTGATTAAAACAAAACAACTTAGCTGAGTAACCCCCCCCCCCCCCCCCTTTTCTCCTACACACATATACAGTACACATGGACTGTGGACTCCCACCCCACTGTCCCCCAAACTCCCTCCACACACACACACAGTCAGGAGAAACAGGATGTTTGAGCAGGATCCTGGACGTGATCTTTTTAGACTCTAATGGCATCCTGATGGAACACAGGTGCCTCCTGAGAGTTGCAGCCGTGGAACACTTACGCCAAATACACATGAGATGACTCAGTGCCCGCTTTCCCGGTTTAATCATTTAATGATTATTATGTCTTTAGGTATTTCCTCATGCTCATACTCAGGAGCTTCAGTCTGGTTTCTTACAGACAGAGTTAAAAGACTTGATAATAAAGTGATGAGAAAGCAGGTCTCTGTGGCAGCCACATAAACATGCCTCTGACTTTTTAAAGGATTTTCCCTGAGACATCGGATGCAGGTGCTCCACCGAGATCAAAGAGGTGAAGTAAAACCTACTTAGTTTGAGAACTCCAAGAGAGCTGATTTATTCAGCCAATCCCACTGTAAAAATGCCCTGTAGTTTGGTCGAGAACCTCCAGCTAATGATGTATTTCTTCGGAGCAGTTAAACAGGATGATGCATTTTCAATGACTGTAATGACAAAAAAAACTCCCATGAGGAATCTGCTGGTCACCTATGTTGGATTTTTGAATGTACTGTAATTTTGGGCATCAGATCTGATACCTTGAATTGTTGTTCTGCATTTTTTTTTTCAATATCCAGTGCACAATGGCACATATGGCCTTAATTATGGGCTGCGTGGTACTCAGAACATGCATCAGTATATTACAGTACCTATCATTGCTATGTGCTCAAGGCTGGGGAATTTAGCATCTTGGAAATTAAATGGAATGCACTCAGTGAACGCAAAAATGTCACACACTTCTTTTTTTTTCCATTTGTCTCCAATGACCCTGCCACACCAGCTACAATATGTTGTTTTTAATATGCCATTTTAGCTTACACTGTAGAGCGGAGAATTGGGTCAGAAATGGACCATTTCCAAAACGCAGTGAACATTTGCTGTTCGCTCATCAAATCCTCCAAACATGTGAGTCCAACCCAAAGCAGTGAACCACTGAAACCATCCGGCAAACAAATAAGGCTTTCACTGTAGAGCCTCTCCATTGCCATGGGAACTGTGTGTTTTACTGTGCAAATCAAACATAATAAAGTATAATAAAGTGGGGTAATACAAATGTACAGTATTGCGGCAGACCAGAGTGCAGCAGAACAGGGCAGACAGGGGGCAAAGACAGCCAATAGCATTTTAGTGTATAGTCACAGTGACCTCACTCCAAGATGAGGGCTCTTAACATTATTATCAGTAACTGACAAGTTGAAAAATTTCTATTAATTTAAAAAGCCGTTTGCATAACACTGTAGGTGTGACACCTGCCTAAACATGAGCACAACCAACTCGCTATTCAGTTGCATTTATATTGAAATCTTGCACTGTGAAAGTAATCAGCTCTGTGAGAACACTTCTCAAAACCTCCAATTATGTTGTATGAGAAGCATGACACTGAGCATATGACGTAAACGCTACAATAAAAAGGACGCAGAAGGAAATTAATCACATAATATAATGATCATCTGGTATTCAGTCCTGTCCCTGGGGTAATATTGTCATGCCAGTAGTGACTCTTGGTTTTGGCAAAACTTGATATGCAATCATTTCTGACCTGTCAATACATGCTTTCCACTGAATCAGTGGGTTTACTCTCATTGCCTCATAGGCAGCAGGATGGCAGTGAGAACTGGGGAGATTTTGGTTCAGGGGTGCTCATTGTCACCTCTGATATTTCTGTACATACTGAATTTGTTCTTAGTTTTGAAATCCTTCTGTCTACTTTTTCCATTACTGCATGTCTTCAACAAACTGCTCATTCACAAACCTTTTGTTAGAGCGAACATTCAGAGTTCCTTGAAATATTCCAAACTATGTTTCTCAATATCTCTGCAAAAGAAAAATCCTCTCTCACTGCAATGTTAAGCAGCTTTTTGAACTAGGATTTATCCTCTTGGTATGTTTATGCCAAGTACTTGGCGCTGGCTTCCGTGTGCACAGTTCCTGTATGAGTATCTGTCAAACTAGCCATAAATAACATTTATTCAGCGCTGAAATGGCTTTTCCTCTTGGAGGTTTTGTTAAATACCTTACATAAACGTACGACTCAAACAATGAGCATGTACAAACACAAACATAAGCACACACATATGGTATGGACACACATATGTACTTTACTTTCACCTGTTCAATGTGCACATTTCACTCAGTGTGCTCACAAATCTAGCTACACCCTTCTTCTTGTGTCTGCATAGTAGCGATAATGAAGCTGGAAAGATTCCAGACACTCCTTCAACAATGCTTGATATTGTACTCAGCACTACTATAGAGAGCAGTTGAGAGCATGAGGATCACAGACCTAAACACTGCGAACATAAGTGAGATCAGTCCCTATGGATGACATGCACCCAGTCATTATGTAGCTTAAGGATCAGAGCTTCGGCTTTGTTCCCTTGTCATGGTGTTTTAAGGTTGAAATCTTCAAGACTGTGAGCTGAATCTTCGGTCGAGGCCTCCTCACCTCAAACGTCACCCAGTCCCATATCATGTCAACATACCACATCTAATGGTCACCCCAAGGATGAGTGGATTTTCTGCCTGGTTTGTCCCCAATGCAGCCTCCTGTAACTGCTTGTATCCCCGCTGAGTGAATGTTTCACAGACATCCTCACGGGGAGTTGACACAGAGCCTGCACCACAACGCAAACTGTTTTACAAGAAAGGGCGAACCAGAGGTGAAGTGCAGCTCAAAGCAATAGGGGTAAATAGAGGACACAAAGCAGCAGCTAGCAGTACAAATATTGCTGTGAGAAGGAGAGGAGGCTCGCAGGATCATTACCTGCAAGGATTGAAATTCTTGTTTTGACATGCATGAAAATACATACCCCAGAAAGGAATACTGGAGACATGAGGGCAGTGGTGAAGGCTGGAGTGATTGAGCGCCTCCATACCGAGTACAGTCACCTGAGCATACATGCAAAGCCTCATGCAGAGTATAGAGGAGTCATCTATTTGCTGTCAATTGTCTGTCTTGTACTTTGTAGACCAATTGTTCAAGTGAAGGTTCTGTGCTATGATGAAAAGTAAGATAGGATGTATGTGTACATTTGTGTGCATTATTAGTGAAGAGGTTGATTTTATCTACGATTCTTTATCTGTTTAAAAAACACAAAAAGAAAGGCTAAAACATCTTAGGTCATTATTTAGGACAAAGTAGGTAAAGTGTTGAAAGAGACATTTTATCCATGTGTGTTAAACATGACTTAATACTCACTTTAAATTATACAGAGAAGCATCATCATGTAAGGTCAACAGTGTCGCCTATACAGCATAAAATGTGTGAACTGTACATTCAAACTGGTGACATATGAAAACCTCTCAGACCCACAGGCGGGTTGGACATTACAAACTTACAAACTTACAAACTTATGCAGTGCAGCCAAACGTCATTCAAACGTACACAACTTTAATTTTAAATTCTAATGGAGATCACAAAGTGTTCAAACATGCCAATTATGTCAGGATGAATTTTGGGGAAATATGTATAAAATGATGCACAAGACATCTAGAAAAATCTATTTGATGGAACGGTGCATTCTTGTGTAAACATCACAAAGCTTCAACGAAAAGCTGGAATGAGCTGAAACTGAATATATATGACACAGTCAAACAGTGAGGAATTAGATGATTTTTCCAACCTTAGAGCTACTTGAGGGGAAGGAGTTGGAGTACAAGAGGGAAAAAATGTATGTTGAGGGGTAAAGGAAAAACCTGAATAAATGAATGTAGAAACAATGCGTGCAGATGCTTCCATACAGAGCACTGAAGGGTTTGACGAGTACATGAATAATGTGAATCATATGCTAAAGCCTTCGCAGTCATCAAAATCTCAACCCAGTTGAACACCTATGGGAGATTTTTGGAGTGTTGTGTTCGACAGTGCTCTCTACCACTACCATAAAACACAGAATGAGGGAATATCTTTTATAAAAATAGCGTTCTTGCTTCCAGTAGAGTTCAGATACTTGGAAAATCTATAACAAGCAGCACTGAAGCTGCTCTGGAGGCTCATGTTGGCCCAAAACATCACTAAGACACTTCATGTTGGCTTTCTTTTCATTTGTCACCCATCTGTATCTGCCAAATGTCTGTGCTGTAGTAACTGTCTGTTGTTATATACACTGCAACAACAACACAGTTACCATTACGCTTTTGATAATACAGAATGTATAGAGTTATATCTGTATATTATACATATATGCATACAGGCCACACTGCTCCCTTAGCACTTGGGTCCTGTCCTGTTCTATATGCATCTGCTGTTATATATGTAAATGTGTGTGTAGTTGTCTACTTAGCACTAATGTCACTAAGTCACATTGCTTATAAAAGTGCACTTGACAAAAAAATTAAGTTAGCTGTTGAGTAGCACCTGATTCAGCTGCACATTGCTGGGATATGTGCAGAGAAGCCCTTTTCACTTAAATGTGATTCAGACTCTGTAGCTAAAAGATTGCAGTTATTATGTTTGATAACTAGGTTACTTTAATCCAGTTACTTTAACTCCACAACTCTGAGAATAAGAATTAAAGGGGCCTGAATGATTAGCGGCCTGAAATGGGATGTGATGACAAACACTCCCAGTTTTGAAACACAGTCCCAGACTGGGATGCAGAGTCCAGGGCTAATAACCAAAGAGACTGGCTCGGCTACAGCCACTAATTTGTAGTGTAGTGGTCATTACTGAGAGACAGCAGCCAGCTGTGGTGTACTGTTGCTTATCTGGAGGTAATGAGAGGTAACATGGGTGTAATGCGGCTCCATGCGCACATATTTGTCTACACATCCAGAACGTCTCTTGACTTTCCTTTTCTCTCTCCTTTCTCCCTCTGTCAAATAAATCCTCTGCGGCTGTTTTGAAAAATCCCTTCACCTTTTTTTTCTGCCAAACATTCTTTCTCCCTCTCTTTCTCCTATTCCTCATTAAACTCACGAAGAAGAAAGCATGTTTAGTGTGAGCTCAGGGGCCCCCCGGCTCAGTTGTGGGAAGGGAACTGTAACGGTTAATGGAGGGAGGTCTCACCCGAGGAGAGAGGAGACACCCACATTCAACAAACACACACACACAGATCAGAGAGCAACAATGTTTTCGGGTGATGTCAAAGGCGGCAGATGAACAGAACATGTTTCGAGGAGCAGCGGGACTCCTGATGGGACTCAGGTGATGGAGGGGAGAAGGAGAGAGGAATAGCCCAAGGAGACATGGCGCTTGTCTGGCCTGTTTCCCGGCCTCCCGTGTTGGAGCATGAAAAGAAGCAGGTCGTTTACACCCCAGTGAAAAAAGCCACCATAGCCACAGCAGCACCTGGATGTTATTTAGGCTAATGGACTCGGGGCTTACTCAATAGTAATCAACTTGGGGGGGCTTGTCGCTTTGTTTCCTGCACCACCTTCCTCCAGCACTCCCTTTCTTTGTCTTTCACAACTTTTCGCCCTCTTTTCCACTTTTCCCTCTTACCTGCTCTTCCTGGCTCCCACCCTGTCCTTATCTCTCCCCAACCCCCCGCCTTTCTCCCTCTCGTGTGTTTATTTTATTTTGCGGAGAGCTGTGTTATGACAAAGACTTCACTCCCCGGATGTATGCAGTCAGTGCTTGTGTCATGCCCTTATGAGGTATGGGGGCCCTCACAGCTCTGCCAGCCCCACCCGTCCTGCCCTTTCCTAGGCAGAGAAGGCTGGGAGGAGGGGCTGGAGTAGGGTGGAGGGGGTGACTCCTGCCCACACCCTGTCCTGTCCTGACTAGCGTTGATAGAAATTTCACACACACAACCGCACAATAAAGTATAGCTTATAGATTCACGCAGTAAGATGATTTTTTTCATTCTCTTTTGTTCTTATGGACAGTTGAAAATGCTGACATGAGACTTCCTGGCACAGTCCATTTTCCTGTCTCGCTGCTATTACCTCATTCATACAAACTTCAGAATGGTTCGGGATTGTTTACCATCCATCACAAAGTCCCGAAGGGCTAAAACCTTTAGCTGAAGTCACGTAAGGCTCAATAGCCACATAGCATAGTTTATCATGCAGCAGACTCATTTATCCTCTGCTGACTTTTTTTTTTTTTTTTTTTTTTGGAATCACCAGTGGGTTATTTTTGAGTAGGAACGTACGCTTCCACTGTGGAGTGTCTTCTATTAGTGTTTCATTCAAGATCTCTTTCATCCTCCTTGACAAAAATGACAAACACATTTCCTTGTTCACCGTGAAATTCACTACATTTGTCATATCATGTAAGAATCTCTCACCCCAAGACACAAAGAGTGAAGGCAAGGGGGATTTCTGGTCTTTGTACACAGCCTCTTGTGAATGGATTCACATGGAAAGTTGGGTTGAAATAATGATATATTAAATCCCCCAAGATTGTGCTGTAAAAATATTTTGTTTCTCACGTCTGCTTCGCTTTACTCGTAAGACAACTGGTTGATCTGAAAACCGAAGTTGCCACCCAAGACATACCACTTATCACCGTAAACTGCATTGAGCTGTTTAAGAAGGAAAAATGGGGCTGTACATGAAAAATAAACCCGGTATGATAAAAGTTGTCAAATGTGTTTCCATCGGTCTCATCTTCTCTCCCTTCTCTAACAGCTTGAATGTGAAAAAGCCTTAAGCAAAATGTTACATTTCATCATTTTTCCATTCTTTAATTTTCACCACAAAGCCTGACATGTTTTAAGAGGTGCAACCTAATATTGCCTGAACTCCAGGACCTACCACAAAGATCTCTGGGTAAATGGGAGGGAAGGAAGTGCACAGACAGGAGGACGGGCGTGGATGGAAAAGTGCGCAGTAACTTGGCTGCAGCACACCCTTAAGTAACAACACATGGCAGTGGAGGAATTCCACATTCATGGACACTCTACATGAGCGAGGATGGGATGGAAGGGCTGTCCGGGTTGCTTGCGCTGAGCTGCCGGCCGGTTCCGAATGGGAAGCTGATAAGACTCTGCCATACCTAATTCCTTTCCATGTTCTCATCCTGGGTAGGCATCACAATGGGCATGATTCATGGGGGTAATTCCGCCAGCTACTGACTTGGCTCCTGCTTGCGTTTGGGAAGAATGTGACCTCACAATACGCCTCTTTCAGGCCCATCCCTGTCTGACTTCGACCAGCCTCTCCTTGAAGCCCTCTTCTGTTAGAAGACTGCAGAGTGAGGACAGGAGAATGCAGCAGAAAAGCAAGGGAGAGAGGCTAAGTTGAGAGGGAAAAAAAACCTCTCCTCCTTCCCCACAGTCTCTCTTCCTACATCACTCTCTCCCTCCCTCTGTGTTTCTCCCTCTAATAACTAAATGATGTGCAGTGAGGAGGGGAATTTAAAACAATGAACTTGAAAGTCAACCACCGTGACGACCACAGAGACGAGCCCTGATTGCGCAGGGGGAAGTTGTAGGTGTGATGCCTGTTTTATGTTTCCATATATCAGCCACAGGGACTACCACAAGTCTAGCCGAAGTGATGATCTGAACAAGAACACGTGATGCAAAACAGTGTTTTGTAACATGAGACCTCTGAAGCGCTCTCTATCTAGTGCTTAAACAAACTGCAATCATCGTGGGTAATTATTTAGCTGTATTAGGCCATTTGAAGCTCGGTTAATTCCTAGTTACATTCCATCTGTCACAGACAAAAAGACCCTTGTCTTTATCTGCAGTCAGCGCTGAA
Source organism: Thunnus maccoyii (assembly GCF_910596095.1). Taxonomy (NCBI): domain Eukaryota; kingdom Metazoa; phylum Chordata; class Actinopteri; order Scombriformes; family Scombridae; genus Thunnus; species Thunnus maccoyii. The sequence continues at coordinate 21,644,562 of NC_056546.1, read as the reverse complement.
ATATAAATTAGACTGTGGAGTGGCTCAGGCAAAAGTAAGCTTACAATGGATGGAACATAAAAGTGTGTAATCAAAATCCCTGCCAATACTGAGTTAAGAAAACATGTGGTCTACAAAGGCCTTAAAAAACGATAAGGATATAATAGTATTCTTTAATGGCCGAGACCAGTGCATTCTTCAGTTTCAACAAGATTAATTGAGCATCCCAAAGACAGGGGGTGAAGGATATTATCTTAAAAGGGGGGCGAATTTTATCCACTAATATTGAATGTATGTAATTTGCAAGCACATCAGGCATAACCCTAACCGTCCATGGCTCTTTCTTGGACATAGATCTCAGAAATATGAGTTATTCTACCTCTTTAAAAGAGTTCAGAGAAAATAGAATAATGCCTCAGTGGTCCAATAAATCTCTTTTTTATTCAAGCAATTCACCCCTACCCCATTTAACTTCACTACAGAGGAAAATGTCTTTACAGACCTGCACCATCATCAAACGGCGAACACACATGATCATAAACACTTATAATCTGGCACAAGTAATGGCACGCACACACACACACTCTCACACCACACACATAAAAAGGGCAGTGACACGTACATGTTCGTAAGCAGAGGTGGTTTTGTCATGTCACCCTCCTTCAACATCCTGCTGCAGTCTCCCTCATAGGAGGAGAAAATATGGTGTGATGTCACCTCTGGCACAGCCCTGGTGTCTGAAAACTTTTCATGCGCCGCCCCAATGAATGAGAGGCAGACATTACTCAGAATAAGACTGGAGACTATCTGCTCTCCACAGTTAAAGCTGGTATTTGTTAGCGTGGATCACTGCCAGAGCTGGGCCACTGTCTGTTGACTGCAGATCAACACAATACAGATCAGATAATTCAGACTCCACAAAACATCCACAGTATGTGAGTCGATATGCCACTCACAAGTCTTCCCTGTCACTCGTACTGGCAGGGTCACGCTGCTCCCCCAGCACCACTGGCACTCCTTAAGCGGCCCGGCGGCACCGTCTGAAAACCACCAATTGGGGTTAGTCATAATAGAGCTTCATCTGGCCATCAATCTTCATGCTCTCCCCTTGCGAGCAGCACAGACCGCGTCTTGTGTTGCAGTTAAAAGCCTTGGCACTGCTTTACCAGGCCTGTGATAAATTGATTGCTCTATGAAGCCTGTGGAGAATGTTTGGAGATCCCGATCCATCCTCCCTGTTTGTCGCTGTGCATTAGCGATGAGTGAGGGGATTCCTGAACCCTGACTCATGTAAGCTGCCTGGGCAAGCACCTTTCAAATAAAATTTAGCAAGGAACAGTCGACTGGAAATGTAAATTGTACACCCATTTAGAATGTTTGATATTTTTTCCAAAGTTTGAGTGAAAAACAAAAGCCAGAGGCATTTTGGGCAAACAATGTGTCAGCAGTTAAAAGAAATAGACTGTTGAAGGACCAATAAAATAATAGATTTTGGGCAGTTTTTCAAATGCACGCACTCCCTGCTTTTCATCACCAGGAGAAGCAAAGGAGAACGCTCACTTCAGTTTGCTTCTTTCACTTGTTTATGAAATTAGTTGTTCAGTTTCAAACTACTGTTCCCTAACAATTTAGGGAGTTAGTTTTTTCGTGTGTGTGTGTGTGTAAAAATTACAAAGTCATCTGAAAGTCACCACATGTTTATTTCAAAATTTTGT